>NC_053028.1:644703642-644822898 GCF_003073215.2 Triticum urartu | reverse complement strand
CCAGACGTTCATAACATCCGGCGTTGCTCCTGCAGCAGGCCTGGCACCCAGCGGTGCTTCCAGGACGTAATTCTTCTGTGCAGCAATGAGGATAATCCTCAAGTTACGGACCCAGTCCGTGTAATTGCTACCATCATCTTTCAACTTTGCTTTCTCAAGGAACACATTAAAATTCAACGGAACAACAGCACGAGCCATCTATCTACAAACAAGCATAAACAAGCAAGATACTTATCAGGTACTAAGTTTCATGATAAATTTAAGTTCAGTTAATTTACTTAAAGAACTCCCACTTAGATAGACATCCCTCTAATCCTCTAAGTGATTACGTGATCCAAATCAACTAAACCATGTCCGATCATCACGTGAGATGGAGTAGTTTCATTGGTGAACATCAGTATGTTGATCATATCTACTATATGATTCACGCTCGACCTTTCGGT
The DNA here is from genome assembly GCF_003073215.2 of Triticum urartu. NCBI lineage: Eukaryota > Viridiplantae > Streptophyta > Magnoliopsida > Poales > Poaceae > Triticum > Triticum urartu. The sequence goes on along the minus strand of NC_053028.1, from coordinate 644,822,455 downwards.
CTCCGTGTTCCGAGGCCATATCTGTATATGCTTGGCTCGTCAAGTATAACCTGAGTATTCCGCGTGTGCAATTGTTTTGCACCCGTTGTATTTGAACGTAGAGCCTATCACACCCGATCATCACGTGGTGTCTCAGCACGAAGAACTTTCGCAACGGTGCATACTCAGGGAGAACACTTCTTGATAATTTAGTGAGAGATCATCTTATAATGCTCCCGTCAATCAAAGCAAGATAAGATGCATAAAAGATAAACATCACATGCAATCAATATAAGTGATATGATATGGCCATCATCATCTTGTGCTTGTGATCTCCATCTCCGAAGCACCATCGTGATCACCATCGTCACCGGCTTGACACCATGATCTCCATCGTAGCATCGTTGTCTTCTCACCAAGCTTGTGCTTCCACGACTATCGCTACCGCTTAGTGACAAAGTAAAGCATTACATCGCGATTGCATTGCATACAATAAAATGACAACCATAAGGCTCCTGCCAGTTGCCGATAACTCGGTTACAAAACATGATCATCTCATACAAAAAAATCAGCATCATGTCTTGACCATATCACATCACAACATGCCCTGCAAAAACAAGTTAGACGTCCTCTACTTTGTTGTTGCAAGTTTTACGTGGCTGCTACGGGCTTAAGCAAGAACTAATCTTACCTACGCATCAAAACCACAACGATAGTTTGTCAAGTTGGTGCTGTTTTAACCTTCGCAAGGACCGAGCGTAGCCACACTCGATTCAACTAAAGTTGGAGAAACTGTCACCCGCAAGCCACCTATGTGCAAAGCACGTCGGGAGAACCGGTCTCGCGTAAGCGTACGCGTAATGTCGGTCCGGGCCACTTCGTCCAACAATACCACCGAACCAAAGTATGACATGCTGGTAAGCAGTATGACTTATATCGCCCACAACTCACTTGTGTTCTACTCGTGCATATAACATCAACATATAAAACCTAGGCTCGGATGCCACTGTTGGGGAACGTAGTAATTTCAAAAAATTTCCTACGCACACGCAAGATCATGTGATGCATAGAAACGAGAGGGGAGAGTGTGATCTACATACCTAGTAGATCGACAACGGAAGCGTTTGGTTGATGTAGTCATACGTCTTCACGGCCCGACCGATCAAGCACCGAAACTACGGCACCTCCGAGTTTTAGCACACGTTCATCTCGATGACGATCCCCGGACTCCGATCCAGCAAAGTGTCGGGAAGAGTTCCGTCAGCACGACGGCGTGGTGATGATCTTGATGTACTACTGCAGCAGGGCTTCGCCTAAACTTCGCTACAATATTATTGAGGACTATAGTGGAAGGGGGCACCGCACACGGCTAAGAATATGATCACGTGGATCAACTTGTGTGTATCTGGGGTGCCCCTGCCTTCGTATATAAAGGACTAAAGGGGGGAGGCTGGCCGGCCATGAGGGGCGCGCCATGAGAGTCCTACTCCCTCTGGGAGTAGGATTCCCCCCGCCCCCAATCCTAGTTGGAATAGGATTCGCGGAGGGGGGAAAGGAGAGAGAGGGGCCGGCCCCCTCTCCTTGTCCTATTCGGACCAAGGGAGGGGAGGGGCGCGTGGCCCACTATGGGCTGCCTCTTCTCTTTTCCACTAAGGCCCAATAAGGCCCATCTAGCTCCCCGGGGGGTTCCGGTAACCTCCCGGTACTCCGGTAAAATCCCGATTTCACCCGGAACACTTCCGATATCCAAACATAGGCTTCCAATATATCAATCTTTATGTCTCGACCATTTCGAGACTCCTCGTCATGTCCGTGATCACATCCGGGACTCCGAACAAACTTCAGTACATCAAAATGCCTAAACTCATAATATAACTGTCATCGTAACCTTAAGCATGCGGACCCTACGGGTTCGAGAACAATGTAGACATGACCGAGACATGTCTCCGGTCAATAACCAATAGCGGAACCTGGATGCTCATATTGGCTCCTACATATTCTACGAAGATCTTTATCGGTCAGACCGCATAACAACATACGTTGTTCCCTTTGTCATCGGTATGTTACTTGCCCGAGATTCGATCGTCGGTATTCCAATACCTAGTTCAATCTCGTTACCGGCAAGTCTCTTTACTCGTTCTGTAATACATCATCCCGCAACTAACTCATTAGTTGCAATGCTTGCAAGGCTTAAGTGATGTGCATTACCGAGAGGGCCCAGAGATACCTCTCCGACAATCGGAGTGACAAAACCTAATCTCGAAATACGCCAACCCAACATGTACCTTTGGAGACACCTATAGTACTCCTTTATAATCACCCATTTACGTTGTGACGTTTGGTAGCACCCAAAGTGTTCCTCCGGTAAACGGGAGTTGCATAATCTCATAGTTATAGGAATATGTATAAGTCATGAAGAAAGCAATAGCAACATACTAAACGATCGGGTGCTAAGCTAATGGAATGGGTCATGTCAATCAGATCATTCACTTAATGATGTGATCCCGTTAATCAAATAACAACTCATTGTTCATGGTTAGGAAACATAACCATCTTTGATTAACGAGCTAGTCAAGTAGAGGCATACTAGTGACACTTTGTTTGTCTATGTATTCACACATGTATTGTGTTTCCGGTTAATACAATTCTAGCATGAATAATAAACATTTATCATGATATAAGGAAATAAATAATAACTTTATTATTGCCTCTAGGGCATATTTCCTTCACCGTGATCTGAGGATTATCCTCATTATTGCACAGAAGAATTATGTCCTTGATGCACCGCTAGGTGACAGACCTGTTGTCGGTGTCAAAACCGGTAGATCTCGGGTAGGGGGTCCCGAACTGTGCGTCTAAGGCAGATGGTAACAGGAGGCAGGGGACACGATGTTTACCCAGGTTCGGGCCCTCTCGATGGAGGTAATACCCTATGTCCTGCTTGATTGATCTTGATGATATGAGTATTATAAGAGTTGATATACCACGAGATCGTAGAGGCTAAACCCTAGAAGTTAGCCTATGGTATGATTGTATGTTGTCCTATGGACTAAACCCTCCGGTTTATATAGACACCGGAGGGGGCTAGGGTTACACAGAGTCGGTTACAAGGGAGGAGATCTACATATCCGTATTGCCAAGCTTGCCTTCCACGCCAAGGAGAGTCCCATCTGGACACGAGACGAAGTCTTCAATCTTGTATCTTCATAGTCCAACAGTCCGGCCAAAGGATATAGTCCGGCTGTCGGGAGACCCCCTAATCCAGGACTCCCTCACCTGTTGCAGGAGCTGATGCAGACGTTATGAATGTTTGACAAGCTCGGTATGATGACTACTTGATAGTTTATTGCGCCATAATTTACGGCTGAGAACCGGGACTTCAAAAACGTTTTGAACGCCACGGAGCATATGAGATGTTCCAAGAGCTGAAATTGGTATTTCAGACTCATGCCCTTATTATGAGGTATGAGACCTCTGACAAGTACTTTGCCTACAAGATGGAGGAGAATAGCTCAGCTAGTGAGCATGTGCTCAGAATGTCTGAGTACTACAATCACTTGAATCAAGTGTGAGTTAATCTTCCAAATAAGTTAGTGATTGACAGAGTTCTCTAGTCACTATCACCAAGTTACTAGAACTTCGTGATGAACTATAATATGCAAGGGATAACGGAAACGATTCCCAAGCTCTTCGCGATGCTGAAATCGGTGAAGGTAGAAATCAAGAAAAAGCATCAAGTGTTGATGGTTGACAAGACCACTAGTTTCAAGTAAAAGGGCAAGGGAAAGAAAGGGAACTTCAAGAAGAATGGCAAGCAAGTTTCCACTCTTGTGAAGAAGCCCAAAGCTAGACCTAAGCCTGGAACTGAGTGCTTCTACTGCAAAGGGAATGGTCACTGGAAGCGGAACTACCCCAAATACTTGGCGGATAAGAAAGATGGCAAAGTGAACAAAAGTATATTTGATATACATGTTATTGATGTGTACTTTACTAGTGTTCATAGTAACCCCAGGGTATTTGATACTGGTTCAGTTGCTAAGATTAGTAACTCGAAACAGGAGTTGCAAAATGAACAGAGACTAGCTAAGGGCAACGTGACGATGTGTGTTGGAAGTGATTCCAAGGTTGATAAGATCACCATCGCACACTCCCTTTACCTTCAGGATTAGTGTTGAACCTAAAATAAATGTTATTTGGTGTTTGCGTTGAGCATGGATATGATTGGATCATGTTTATTGCAATACGCTTATTCCTTTAAGTCAAAGAATAATTTTTGTTCTATTTACATGAATAAAACCTTCTATGGTCATACACTCAATATAAATGGTTTATTGAATCTCGATCGTGGTGATACACATATTCATAATATTGATGCCAAAAGATGCAAAGTTGATAACGATAGTGCAACATATTTGTGGCATTGCCGTTTAGGTCATATTGGTGTAAAGCGCATGAAGAAACGCCATGCGGATGGACTTTTGGAATCACTTGATTATGAATCATCTGATGTTTGCGAACCATGCCTCATGGGCAAGATGACTGAAACTACATTCTACGAAACAATGGAGCGAGCCACTGACTTATTGGAAATAATACATACCGATGTATGCGGTCCAATGAGTGCTGAGGCTCGCGGCGGGTATCGTTATTTTCTGACCTTCATAGATTATTTGAGCAGATATGGGTATATCTACTTAATGAAACACAAGTCTGAAACGTTTGAAAAGTTCAAAGAATTTTAGAGTGAAGTTGAGAATCATCGTACAAAGAAAATAAAGTTTCTACGATCTGATCGCGGAGGCGAATATTTGAGTTACGACTTTGGCCTTCATTTAAAACAATGTGGAATAGTTTCACAACTCACGCCACCTGGAACACCACAACGTAATGGTGTGTCCGAACATCGTAATCGTACTTTATTAGATATGGTGCGATCTATGATATCTCTTACCAATTTACCACTATCGTTTTGTGGTTATGCATTAGAGACAGTTGCATTCACGTTAAATAGGGCACCATCTAAATCCTTTGAGACGACACCGTATGAACTATGGTTTGGAAAGAAACCTAAGCTGTCGTTTATTTAAAATTTGGGGTTGCGATGCTTATGTGAACAAGCTTCAGCCTGATAAGCTCGAACCCAAATCGGATAAGTGCGTCTTCATAGGATACCCAAAAGAAACTGTTGGGTACACCTTCTATCACAGATCCAAAGGAAAGATATTTGTTGCTAAGAATGGATCCTTTCTAGAGAAGGAGTTTCTCTCGAAAGAAGTGAGTGGGAGGAAAGTAGAACTTGATGAGGTAATTGTACCTTCTCTGGAATTGGAAAGTAGCTCATCACAGAAATCAGTTCTAGTGATGCCTACACCAACTAGAGAGGAAGCTAATGATAATGATCATAGAACTCCAGATCAAGTTACTACTGAACCTCGTAGGTCAACCAGAGCATGTTTCACACCTAAGTGGTACGGTAATCCTGTTCTGGAAGTCATGTTAGTAGACCATGACGAACCTACAAACTATGAGGAAGCGATGATGAGCCCAGATTCCGCAAAATGGCTTGAGGCCATGAAATATAAGATAGGATCCATGTATGAGAACTAAGTACGGACTTTGGTTGACTTTCCCAATGATCGGCAAGCCATTGAGAATAAATGGAGCTTCAAGAGGAAGACAGGACACTGATGGTAGTGTTACTATCTACAAAGCTTGACTTGTCGCAAAAGGTTTTCGACAAGTTCAAGGTGTTGACTACGATGAGATTTTCTCACTCGTAGCGATGCTTAAGTATGTCCGAATCATGTTAGCAATTGCAGCATTTTATGAAATATGACAAATGGATTTCAAAAACTGCATTCCTTAATGGATTTCTTAAAATAAGAGTTGTATATGATGCAACCAGAAGGTTTTTGTCGATCCTAAAGGTGCTAACAAAGTGTGCAAACTCTAGCGATCCATCTATGGACAGGTGCAAGCATCTCGGAGTTGGAATATACGCTTTGATAAGGTGATAAAAGCATATGGTTTTATACAGACTTTTGGTGAAGCCTGTATTTACAAGAAAGTGAGTGGGAGCTCTATATCATTTCTGATAGTATATGTGGATGACATATTGTTGATCGGAAATGATATAGAATTTCTGGATAGCATAAAAGGACACTTGAATAAGAAATTTTCAATGAAAGACATCAGTGAAGCTACTTATATATTGGGCATCAAGATCTATAGAGATAGATCAAGACGCTTGATAAGACTTTCAATGAGTACATACCTTGACAAGATTTTGAAGGAGTTCAAAAATGGACCAGTCAAAGAAGGAGTTCTTGCCTGTATTATAAGGTGTGAAGTTGAGTAAGACTCAAAGCCCGACCACGACATAAGATAGAGAGATAATGAAAGTCATTCCCTATGCCTCAGCCATAGGTTCTATAAAGTATGCCATGTTGTGTACCAGACCTATTGTGTACCTTTCCATGAGTTTGTCAAGGGGGTACAATAGTGATCCAGGAGTAGATCACTAGACAACGGTAAAAAATTAACCTTAGAGGACTAAGGAAATGTTTCTCAATTATAGAGGTGATAAAGAGTTTGTCGTAAAGATTTACGCCGATGCAAGCTTTGAAACTTATCTAGATGACTCTAAGTCTCAATCTAGATATGTATTGAACATGGGAGCAATTAGCTAGAGTAGCTCCATGTAGAGGATTGTAGACATATAAATTTGCAAAATACATACGGATCTGAATGTGGCAGACCCGTTGACTAAACTTCTCTCACAAGCAAAACATGATCACACCTTAGTACTCTTTGGGTGTTAATCACATAGCGATGTGAACTAGATTATTGACTCTGGTAAACCCTTTGGGTGTTGGTCACACGGCGATGTGAACTATGGGTGTTAATCACATAAAGATGTGAACTATTGGTGTTAAATCACATGGCAATGCGAACTAGATTATTGACTCTAGTGCAAGTGGGAGACTGGAGGAAATATGCCCTAGAGGCAATAATAAAGTTGTTATTTATATTTCCTTATATCATGATAAATGTTTATTATTCATGCACTACTAGGAAAAGGGCTATAGAGGATATGGCCACTAATGGCGCACCAGACATGTGGTGCGCCACTACTATATAGTAATGGCGCACCATGAGTCGGTGCGCCATTAGTGTGGTAGACACTAATGGCGCACCAGACCCACAGTGCGCCATTAGTAACATTTTTTTATTTCCAAAAATTCTAATGGCGCACCAGGGAAGAGTGCGCCATTACTAGTTTAACTAGTAATGGCGCACCTCCAACCCAGTGCGCCACTACTATTTTTTTGCAAAACTACTAATGACGCATCTCAAGCTGGTGCGCCATTAGTAACAAGGGTTACTAATGGCGCATCTGTCTGTGGTGCGCCATTAGTAACCTGGGACCAGCTAGATATTTTGGACAGCCACACCTACACACTCACTTTCCCCACTTCATTCTCTCCATCTCCTCCTCCAAGCTTGTATCGGCTGCCTCCTCCTCCTCACCTCATTTGCACCATAGATTCATCAAAATTAAGTGGTCAAATTACCTTTTTTGATAGGTAAGTAAGGGGAAAGCTATCTTTATGTTGTAGATCTACTTTTTCTCTCCCTAGCTCGCTCCAACAACGTGCACATGCACTTTTTATGGCCTTGCTAGATCTATGTATGTTTGTGGTGTTGCATATGTTTGTGTTTGCAAGTACCGGTATTTGAAATGCGATAGTTGCCAATATTTTGCCAGAATGTTGATTCATTTCCGTTTCGGCGAGAATTTTGGCACTATGCATTCTTTTTGGTCCTATTTTTAGGGAAAGTCATGACAAATTTTTTCTTGGTTCTAAAATATCGTTCTGCTCTACCCCGCAGGTGACCATGGTCCGCACGATGACCGAAGGCATCGTGAATAGGTTTTTGAGCTCCGCTAAGGCCGAGATGCTTCAAAAGAACGAGACGGAGATAAGATGTCCGTGTCGAAGATGCAAGCTGAAGAGCCTTATTGCGGACCCGGATTCCGGGCAGGTGCAGGACCACCTGCTCTTGCGTGGTTTCATGGATGGCTATCGGTGGCAAGGTGATGAAGATGACTATGAAGTTGTCCATGGAGGTCGGGCAAGAAATGAGGAAGGGCAGCAAGACAACCACCGTGGCGAGGGCGGGCGAGAAGACGAAGAATCTCCAGGACATGATCACGACGGTGATGCCGTACACAGTCATCATGTAGAAGATGCCAGACATGATGATGAGGAAGATCAAGACGAAGGGCATGATCATGAAGATGAAGATGCCAGAGCAGATGACGATGGAGGCTGGGTGCAGGACCCTCATATTCAAGAGCTGCTTCTCAAGCAGACGGATAACGCAAGAGCTGCCGCCCGAGAGAAAGCCAAGCTGGATCAACTGGAGATAGACGCGGTTACTCCATTGTATGAAGGATGCAGGCCCGAGGATACCCGCCTGAAAGTAACGCTCATGGCTCTGGAGATGAAGGTAAAACACAAAATGACCGACGCATGCTTCGATGAGAACATGTCATTCTGGCACGAACGTCTTCCCAAGGGGAACAAGTGCCCGACCAGTTTCGAGGAGGCGAAGAAAACCGTGTGTCCTCTGGATTTACCGCACATGAAATACCATGTGTGCATGAACAATTGCATCATTTATCGGGACGAGCACGCGGAGTCTACCATATGTCCCGTGTGCAGCGTCACTCGATCCAAGAAGAGGAAGAAAGCTCCTCGAAAAGTGGTGTGGTACTTTCCGATCACTCCTCGTCCGCAGTGGTATTTCGCGGACCCTAAGGTAGCAAAGCTCCTGCGTTGGCATGCGGATAGGGAGGAGAAGAAGCGAGAAGATGACGGAAATGATCCGGAGATAAATAAAAAAGACAAGATGCTGAGTTACCCTAAGGATGCGAGGCAGTGGGAAGCGTTGAACTTCGAAGACCCATAATTTGGGAACGATCCAAGGAACATCGTGCTGGGCGTGAGCACCGATCGAGTCAATTCGTTTGGCAGCCAGAGAAGCACACATAGCACCTGGCCTGTGTTTGTGTGGATGTACAACCTTCCCCCTGGTTGTGCATGAAGAGGAAGTACATTCACATGAGTATGCTAATTGAAGGGCCGAAACAACCAGGGAACGACATCAATCTGTATCTGGGGCTGCTGAAAGAGGAGCTAGACACGTTGTGGAAAACGCCAACCAATACGTGGGACGCCGCAGAGAAAGAATATTTTCCTATGAGAGCCACACTGCTCACGACGGTGCACGACTATCTCGGTTATGGATATCTCGCGGGGCAGGTGGTCCACGGATTTTCTGGATGCATCAGGTGCATGGATGACACAACGTATCGCCAGCTAGATAGAGATCCTGGTTCTTCGAAAACCGTGTTCATGGGACATCGAAGGTGGCTTCACGATGATGACCCATGGAGAAAACGCAAGGATCTATTCGATGGTGAAACCGAACCCCGAAGACGCTCGCGTACGAGGAGCGGCGAGGAAATAGACGAGCTATTGAAAAACTGGAAAGATTGCCCACTGCCGGGAAAGAAGCAAAAGGCACCAGAGCCGGGAAAGAAGTGAAAGGCGCCAGAGCCGCTGCTGAAGGTATGAAAAATGAGGTCTGTTTTCTGGGACTTACCATACTGGAAGATCTACCGTGTGCCTCACAGCCTTGATGTCATGCATATCACGAAGATCGTGTGCGAGAGTCTGCTTGGTACCCTGCTCAACATGCCAGAGAGGACAAAAGATGGGCCGAAAGCAAGGGCAGACTTGAAATCAATGGGCATCAGGGAGGAGCTTCACGCTAATGATGATGATGATGATGAGGCGAAGCAGGACACAGAAAGTCGTCGCAAAGGCAAAAATGCCAAGAAGACCGGAAATGACTACCCTCCCGCGTGCTTCACTCTAAGTCAGGAGGAGATCGAGCAGTTTTTCACCTGCCTCGTAGGAGTAAAACTTCCTTACGGTTACGCGGGGAAGATAAGCAGATACCTAGACCCAGCGAAGCAGAAGTTCAGCGGGATGAAGTCTCACGACTGTCACGTGCTGATGACGCAGATACTTCCAGTTGCAATCCGTGGAATCATGGACGCGCACGTCCGTGAAACGCTATTTGGCCTATGCAACTTTTTCAACGTCATCTCTCAGAAGTCGGTTGGCGTGAGGCAACTCAGAAGGCTACAAGAAGAGATCGTGGTGATACTATGCGAGCTTGAGATGTACTTCCCGCCTGCATTCTTCGACGTTATGGTGCATCTGCTGGTCCATATCGTGGAGGATATCATCCAACTCGACATTCCTGCACAGCATGATGCCGTTCGAAAGGATGAATGGTGTCATCAAAGGATACGTTCGCAACATGTCACTTCCAGAGGGAAGCATAGCCAGGGGCTTTCTGACTGAAGAGTGCATCTCCTACTGCACGAATTATCTAGGCATCGAGAACCCCGTTGGTCTGCCCGTCAACAGGCACCTCGGCAGGCTCGCTGGATGGGGTCACCGTGAGGGTCGCCGCGAAATGCATGTCGACTTCGAGGGTCGACTCGCCAACTTTGAAAGAGCAAACCTAGTCGCGCTACAACACATAGACGTGGTCGATCCTTGGGTGGTAGAGCACAAAACCTTTATTGAGAAGACGTACAATGACCGAGGCCAACAGAGGACAGACGGAGATATAATCAAAGAGCACAACTCATGTTTCACGCATTGGTTCAAGCAGAAGCTTCTGTTGTACCCTTTACATGAGGATTCTTCCGCGGAAGAACAACTCATATTCGCCTTGTCACAGGGCACCGAGCACAACCTGATGACCTATGAGGTGTACGATATCAACGGCTACACATTCTACACCGAGCACAAGGACATGAAGAGCGATGGTTATCAGAACTCCGGAGTAATGATGGAATCCTACACCGGTAACGATAAGGACAGATACTACGGAAGGATCGAGGAGATCTGGGAGCTGAGCTACGCTGGAGAGAAGGTCCCGATGTTCCATGTCAGATGGGCCAAGAGCGTCCTAAAAGAAGACCGGTATTTCACCACCATGGTTATACCCGAAGCCAAATTCAAGACCGCGGGTGCAAACGTCACCACGAAAAATGAGCCATGGGTACTAGCTTCCCAAGTGGACCAATGCTTCTTCATTACCGACCCGTCAAAGCCAAGTCGTGTTGTCGTGAGGAGAGGCAAAAGGAAGATCATCGGAATGGATGGAGTAGCCAATGAGCAAGACTTCGACAAGTACGGCGACCCGAAGATCGAACATGACGACGACGATGAAGTAGCAGCATACACCACAAGAAGAAGCAGGACCACCCTACCTAAAGGACATCCGTTCCACAAAAGAACTCCATTTGCAAAAAAGAAGGGCAAGAAGATTGTGAACAGATAGCTAGCTAGCTAAGATCGATTGTATTTAAATCATAGTCTTCATTTCTCGATTGTATTACATGGGCACTTTTTGAACTCATGAATATTTTTAAATTTCATGGGCACTTTTTGAATTCATGAATATTTTTTCAAATTTGATGAATATTTTTAAATCTCGATTGCTATCCCCCTCCATCTCGATCTCGATCCCCCCCGCACCCTCCCCCGCTAGCTCCACCGCCGCTGACGACCCACCGCACCCTCCCCCACTCCACCACCGCCGCCGACCCACCGCACCCTCCCCTGCCCACTCCACCGCCGCCGAGCACCCCCATTTGATGATATTTTCAAATAACAAATTTGATGATATTTTTTCATGTTCATAAAAAAATTATTACTGTTTTTATAAAAAAATTATTACTGTTTTTATAAAAAAATATTAAAAAATAGCAACAAAAAATAATAATAATAAAAACATACTAATGGCGCACCGCTCGTGTAGTGCGCCATTGCTATCTAAAAAAACATTCTAATGGCGCACCGCTCGGGGGTGCGCCATTGCTATCTAAAAAAACATTCTAATGGCGCACCGCTCTGGTAGTGCGCCATTGCTATCTAAAAAAACATTCTAATGGCGCACCGCTCGGGGGTGCGCCATTAGTAATCTTCCCCTAGCTCTAACTCGCCCGACCCCTTCGTCCCTCCCTCTCGCCAGATCCAGTCCCTCCCCCCCCCGCGCTGCCCCCACCCACGACGCCGCCGCCCCCTCGCCCCCACCACTGCAGCTCTGCCATCGCCGACGCCTTCGCAACCTCGCCGTCGCCGACAGCCTCCCCGCGTCGGCCCCTCGCCATCTTCCTCTTCGACTACGAGGACCCGGACGAGCTCGGACGCCCTCGAGCCATCCCTTCGACGCCGCCGCTGCCGACGACCCCGACCCCAACCCCGACCCCGACCCCTCCGGCGACCGGCCGCGCCCGCCCAGGTACCTCTCCTCCTTCCTCCTTCCTCCATCTCCACCCTTCCTCCCCATTCCATCCCTCCATCCCCTCGACCGTGTCTTGTGTCTCAACACTTCAGGTTAATTGCTTTGCTATGACTTGTGATCTCAGGTTAATTGCTTTGCTATGTGCCATAGATAGCTCATGTGTTGCATTTGCCATGGCTATCATAGACAGACAATAATGACTGTGTTCCTAGGTTTAGACAGACAATGTCTTTCATGCCATTTGTTCAACATCAGACAACATTTGTCATTTGCCACATGTTCAGTTCAGTAGAGATGCAATGCTATAAATTGACATATGGAAGTGGTCTGTTAATCTAAATTTTGTTATTGATGATGACAGGAGATTTGTGCACTGTAGTTTGTTAATCTGGACTGCTCAGTAGCTAATGCATTCAGTTAACCAAAGTTTAGTTCTTGTGTACTGTAATTTGTTAATCTGTTACTCCATTTGTTACTGAAATTTTCTCTTGGGGTTTAGTAGTGAGATAGAACATGCATGGTCCAGCATTCAGTTGGAGTATTGCCTAGGTTCAATTAGGTTTAGTAGTGGTACTAGGTTTAATATCGTTGCTCATGTGCTATACTTTGACAGCCCGGAGTGCATTAGGGAGTAGTAGCCAATTAGGTTCAGCAGTTAATTGATGGTTTGATACATGATACATTTCATGCACAGGGTGCTAGAGCTGCACTTAACTTGCTAAAATCATCCCCTTGTTCTTACTGGTTATAGAAATTCATTGCTTGTCCTATGTTTTCTGTCAGGGTATTGTTCAGGAAGCTTGCTTGAGTTTGTGTCCTTTAATTTGTAAATCTGCAGTTCTAGCCACATTTAGGATAAGTTGTTGTATATACTGTCATAAAGTTCAGCAAGAACATGGCATCAACAGTGCTACTCTAGTATCTAGTTGGGGAGGGACAAATGGACAGGGAATTACTTGTGATGCCTTTGAATTACTTGTGATCACATTGAGAAAGACTTGTAAAGATGATGATCATCTTTTACAGAAAACAATTTCTGTAAACACGTCAGTAACTTTGCTAGTTTGCTGGGTTTTGTCTCCGACCATCGTGTCGTGATGAATTTGCAGGTACCCCGAGAGGCCCTTGAGTTTGCTGGAATGTCGATTAACTTCCGTTCCAGCAAATTCGGGTACTCCATATGTCCTATTTTCAGCAAAGGTCATGCTGAAATTTTCCGTGAATGTTAGCATGACTTTGCTAAAAATAGGAGATATGGGGTACTTGTGACTAATGCATGGGCCGGGGTCTTAGTACTTAATTAAGTAGGATCAACTGCCCCTTTATTCTTGCTGCATTAAACCATAGGTTTTAGGGTGCCTCGGTGTCGATAAGAACCTAAATGATGAAAGCTTAGGCTTTTAGGGTGCCTCGGCATCGACAAACCCTAAATGATAAAACCTTGGCTTTTAGGGTGCCTCGGTGTCGATAAGTACCTAAATGATGAAAGCTTAGGCTTTTAGGGTGCCTCGGCGTCGACAAACCCTAAATGATAAAAGCTTAGCTTTTAGGAGGCCTCGGTGTCGACAAACCCTAAATGATGAGACCATGATCTCGTTCCTTGACAATAACCAACTTTTTGACCAAACTTTTTTCCTATTTAGAGCAAAACATGGCCCACAACGATGAGGCCGGCAGTTCGGGCGGCAAGAAATTCTGGGAGCTGTCCCAGGAGATGGAGGAACAACCTCACTACTATGAGGACGCCGTGGAAGACACCGATCCTGACTACACAACTCCTAGTGGCGTCGGGGATGACACCACTGATGGTGCCATCGAGGATGCCACCACTGATGCTGCCGCCGAGGATGCCACCACTAATGATGGCAGCGCACGCACAGATGGCAGCCAACCGAAGAGGCAACGGAAGGACCGGTGCCCGAACGCGCTCCGCACTGTCAAGGAGGAATTTACTCAAGTGGACTCCGACGGGAATCCAATGGAGCCCAAACAAATAGCCAAGGGGTACTCGATTCAGCTCGGGTGCATTCTCCGGAGCACCATCTCGATCAACACCGGGAACCTAAGGCATAAGGACCGAGGGAATTTGCGCAACCTCCTCTTCACGAAGCTGCACGAACGATACAAGTTCCCCGCTGAATTTGAAAACACACGCCTCTCAGGGAATAAAGTGAACAGTGCCTCCCTCACGAGGATGAGCACAGCCCTGTCTACTTGGAAAAGCGTGGTGAAGAGAATGATTGACAAAGGTGATAGTTATGAGAAGATCAAGGCGAAAAATCCTTCGATCAGCGAAGATGACTACAAGGAGTTCAAGATCAAGTGCGAGAGCAGCGCAACCTCTGAATCAAGTCAGTGGGGGAAAGAAATGTGGGAGTTGAACTTAGGGGAACACAAACTCGGTCCCGGCAGTTACAGAGTGGCGGAGCCTATATGGGACAAGGAGGACGCGGAGCGTGCCGAGCAAGGCCTACCGCCCCGCTTCGAGAAGTATCGTGACAAGCAGACCAGGAACTATGTCAGGGCCCGGTACAAGGAGGACCCGGTAACAAAGGAGCTTACGACGGATCCGAAGACCAGGGCGCTTGAGCTTGTTCTAGCGCAGGAGACTGAAAGCAGTAGCGCGGGGTCGTCTCAAAGCACCCCTTGGGACATCACTCTAAATAGGGCATTGAACATAATGAAAAACAAGGATAAGCCCAGTAAGCCGTCGTCAGCTGGTCGTGTGGCCGGCAAAGGCTTGTCCATAAAATGGTCGTCATACTATAACGCTGGTGGGAGAAAGGAGAGAAAGACTAGCTCGGAAAGCCAGTCGCGCGAGGTTCAAGAACTCAAGGCATAAGTGGCACGGATTCCGGAGATTGTCCAAGAGCAAGTGCAACAACAACTGGGATCGATGCTCACCGGCATTATGCCTACCTTGATTCATGGGCTGACAACGTGGATTGCTAGCGGCCAACAGGGGCCACCCCCGATTCCCAGCTTCATGGCCAGCAACTCGCACAACGAGCAGGCGGCGCCATTGGTGTCTCCGACGGAGGCGGTATTGGTGTCTCCGACGCCGGCACGGGCATTGGAGCTTAATGCACCCGGGTGTACGCCGGCCGGCACCTCGGCAGCAAGCGGCCCCTCCGTCAGTTGCACGCCCGCCGTTGGTGGTGCCTCGACATTAGCCGATCTCGATGCCATCATCACGGTAACTAATTAAGCCTCTCGGCCAAGGAATTCATCTCCTTGCCTTTGACTGGGCATCCCTGACGCCCTACATGTTTTCGCAGGGCGCCGCCGACGTTCCGTGCACTCTCCCGCACTTCGTGAACGATGAGTTGGTGATGTCGCCAAGGGCAAAATCATTCAACCGGGCAACCCCGTGTTCCACGGTAATCCGATGCCACCCACCACGTATAAGGTTCAACTGGTTCGGGTGCTGCCAGGCTGCGACGAGTTGTTACCTCCGATTCGACCCGCCGGGGCCGACGAAGATGATCTGATGACCCTCAGTGCCTGCCTAAGCTGGCCCCTGCTTTGGCCTAAGAGCCAGATTCGTTTGGGGGCGGGGGACACCACCCCAAAGACAACACCGCCAGTCGTGCCGGCCCCAAGCCATGGAAAGACCGCCGCAACGCTACCGGACATGCACAAGATCCGAACATGCATATGGCACATGATCCGGACGATGATGACAACGACGACGGTACATTTACCAATGTCGATAAGTACTTTGCCGAACATGGGTACGATGAGGAATTCTTGGTGCCTCCTTCTCAAGAACCCAACCCTACAAAAGACGATTGCGATCTAGCTGGTACCGCGGAGAAACCCAATTGCAACAGGCATCGTCTGACGTTCAGTTCTCAGGAGACGCCTCCAGCTGCCAACTTCACCGAGCCTCAGATAGCCGAGGTGCGAAATATTATCAACCCCAACACACTCAAGAAGGCGGTCTGTGAGCAGAACTTGGTCCCATTACAACAGAAGAAGAAGGGACGGAAAAGAAAGAGTAACATGGGTGCGAGCCAACCGGCACCGAGTACGATCCGTGCTCAGGACGGGCCACCTTCACCTAAGGATATATCAAGGAGGGTTCATGTGGCGGGTAGGCCGATGCTACCGAATAATATGCTCAATGCTGCAACCGGTGCTATGCGGAGTCTGCATGACAGTGTTCTTTCTTTGGAGAAGCAGTGTCTCAGAGAGAATGATGTGGCATACCCGGTTTTCGTGGCCAAGGTGCCAGAGGGCAAGGGCTTTGTGGATAACGCCATCGGGGGTACGATCGTCCTACGATTTGATGACATCTTCGCTATGTTTAACCTTCATCCGCTGCACTACACCTTTGTTCAGATATTTTTGCTGAGTATGGAGATGCGGATCATTAGAGACAAGACCCCGGACATCGTGATAGTCGACCCCTTCTACATGCGTGCCAAGATCTTGGGAAACGCTGGGGACCGGCAAGTCGCGAGTTCTTACCTCAAAGGTGTCATTCTGGCAAACCCAGATAAGGATAACTTCCTCGTGCCTTACTTTCCCGAGTAAGTCGTCCCCTCAACCGCCCCGTAACATTTGATTTCTTAGATTTCGATCGTTTTTTAACATTCCGTGTTTTGTGCAGTGACACACATTGCACACTCATCCGCTTAAGCCCGAAACATTCCATGGACACATATTTCGACTTGGACCGTCAGTCGAAGAAAGACTACACAAATATCAAGAAAGTTCTCGATGATGTTCTCCCTGGCTACGCCAAATCTGAGGCACCTTCACCAGGGCAGTTCATAAGTACGGCAAGCACGTGTTCGCCCACAATACGACGTTCTGCTGCGTCAAGCAGCCGCCTGGCGGTCAGAAGGATGCCTACTATGCCCTCCATCACATGCGGGCGATCGTACGGGACCATAATCACCTTCTACTACCAAATAATCTCAAAGATTGGGCCGCGAGCTTGTCGGCAATCCAGGACGCGGACATCAGACAAGAATTCTTTCGCATCCAGTCGGAGTTTGCGGAAATCATCCATCAAGATGTACTTCGTACCTTGAGGCAGTTCAACCTCAGAAATCAACCGTCCAACAGTGAGATAGACACAATGCTGCAAATGCAGGCTGACAATGCCCACGATTTCATGACCATCATGATAGACGACTGCTTCATCCACGCTCCAGTCCCTTGAGTCGAGTCCAAAGTAGTGATGCTATGTGTAGTTCTGAAACATCGATTGGCTCATGTTGTAATTAAACTTTAATGAACTTGTATGTCTCTTTGGTTTGGACAGTCGTTCAAATTAGATGTAATCGATGCTATTAATGTCTTGCTTTTCTCTTCCGATCCTTTTGTTGCATACTTATAT
Source organism: Triticum urartu (assembly GCF_003073215.2). Taxonomy (NCBI): domain Eukaryota; kingdom Viridiplantae; phylum Streptophyta; class Magnoliopsida; order Poales; family Poaceae; genus Triticum; species Triticum urartu. The sequence continues at coordinate 644,804,727 of NC_053028.1, read as the reverse complement.
ATTGCTTATGTATTGTCTGTGAATTGCTACTAACGTTTTGTTTGGCTAGTGCATAGAGATGTCGTCGTATGTCGTGTACAAGGGTAAGGTTCCCGGAGTCTACGACGACTGGGAGGAGTGTCGGAGACAGGTTCACCGTTTCAGCGGTAACAGTTACAAAGGGTACACCACTAGGGCGAAGGCGGAATCTAGATACGCGCGCTATCTAGCGGGAGAGAGGAGGGAGCGTTGGAGGAACCGGATGAAGACCAGTTTCATCGCGATTATGCTCATCGTGATGACTGCAACTCTCTTCTATGTGATGGTAGTTTAGATGATCGATATCGACTTGTAATGTGAAGACAAACTCGCTACTCGCGGTCTCGAGACTTGTAATGTTCTATCTTTGTTCGGTCTTTTGAATTCGGAGACTAATATGATGATTTGTATTCGGAGACTAATCTTCTATTGTATTCGATGAATCTGCTGTTGCTATGTGGTGTTGTATAAATTCTGTCCAATAATATATTTTCTAACCTGTGAAAATATCAGAAAAGAAAAAAAACAATCCCTAATATTCATACTAGTGGCGCACCACTCAAGACACTAATGGCGCACTGTAAAAATGACACTAATGGCGCATCACCCACTAGTGCGCCATTAGTATGCCAAAGCACATGGGTACATATGGCCCCCTGGGAGGCATTCTAATGGCGCACTATGGGCTATACTAATGGCGCACTGCGTGGTGCGCCATTAGTACACCAGATAGTAATGGCGCACCAGTGGTGCACCATTAGTATTTAATTCTAATGGCGTGGCGCTAATGGCGCACCAGTAGTGCACCATTAGTAGGCAAAACTAGTGCGCCACTAGCATGCCTTTTCCTAGTAGTGATGATATAATTGTATTAAGCGAAAACTTGATACATGTGTGAATACATAGACAAAACAAAGTGTCCCTAGTATGCCTCTACTTGACTAGCTCGTTAATCAAAGATGGTTAAGTTTCCTGACAATAGACATGTGTTGTCATTTGATGAACGAGATCACATCATTAGGAGAATGATGTGATGGACAAGACCCATCCGTTAGCTTAGCATACTGATTGTTAAGTTTTATTGCTATTGCTTTCTTCATGACTTATACATATTTCTTTGACTATGAGATTATGCAACTCCCGAATACTGGAGGAACACCTTGTGTGCTATCAAACGTCACAACGTAACTGAGTGATTATAAAGATGCTCTACAGGTGTCTCCGAAGGTGTTTGTTGGGTTGGCAAAGATCGAGATTAGGATTTGTCACTCCGAGTATCGGAGAGGTATCTCTGGGCCCTCTCAGTAATGCACATCACGATAAGCCTTGCAAGAAATGTGAATAATGAGATTAGTTGCGGGATGATGCATTACAGAATGAGTAAAGAGACTTGCCGGTAACGAGATTGAACTAGGTATGAGGATACTGACGATCGAATCTCGGGCAAGTAACATACCGATGACAAAGGGAATGACATATGTTGTCATTACGGTTTGACCGATAAAGATCTTCGTAGAATATGTAGGAACCAATATGAGCATCCAAGTTCCGTTGTTGGTTATTGATCGGAGATGTGTCTCGGTCATGTCTACATAGTTCTCGAACCCGTAGGGTCCTCACGCTTAACGTTCGATGACGATTTGTATTATGAGTTATGTGTTTTGGTGACTGAAGTTTGTTTGGAGTCCCGGATGAGATCACGGACACGAGGAGTCTCGAAATGGTCGAGAGGTAAAGATTGATATATTGGACACAGGTATTCGGTCACCGGAATGGTTTCAGGACATTTCAGATATTTATCGGAGTACCGAGGGATTACCGGAACCCCCTAGGGAAATATTGGGCCTACATGGGCCATAGGGGAGAGGGGAGGCAACCCACAAGGGGTGGTCGATCACGCCCCCCTCCCATGGGGAGTCCAAATTGGAGTAGGGGAGGGGCGCGCCCCCTTTCCTTCTCCTCTTCCCTCTCCCTTCCCCCTTTCCCCCTCCATGAGAAGGAAAAGAGGGGGGGGGGGCTGAATCCTACTAGGACTCCAAATCCTAGTAGGACTCCCCTCTCCTTGGCGCGCCCCTGGTGGTCGGCCTCCTCCCCTCCTCCTTTATATACGTGGGCAGGGCACCCCTTGGAGACACACCAATTGTTCCAAGCCGTGTGCGGCGTTGATACGTCTCCAACATATCTACTTTTTCTCACGTTTTTCCTCTTGTTTTGGACTCTAATTTGCATGATTTGAATGAAACTAACCCCGGATTGACGCTGTTTTCAGCTGAACTACCATGGTGTTGTTTTTGTGCAGAAATAAAAGTTCTCGGAATGGAACGAAACTTTTTGAGGATTTTTTATATCAATAATAAGAATTATTGGAGCCAAGACCCATCGGAGAGGGGCCCCTGGGTGGGCACCACCCACCAGGGCGCGCCCCCCTCTCCTGGCGTGCCCAGGTGGGTTGTACCCACCTGGTGGCCCCGCTGACGACCCCCTGATACTACAAAATCACATATTTCCAGAAAAAATTAGGGATAAAGAATTATCACGATCCATGAGATGGAGCCGCCGCCAAGCCCTGTTCTTCCTCGGGAGGGCAGATCTGGAGTCCGTTTGGGGCTCCGGAGTGGGTGATCTTCGATCTTCATCATCACCAACCCATCTCCATCGCCAATTCCTTGATGCTCCCCACCGGGAGTGAGTAATTCCTTCGTAGGCCCGCTGGTCGGTGAGGAGTTGGATGAGATTCATCATGTAATCGAGTTAGTTTTGTTAGGGCCTGATCCCCAGTATCCACTATGTTCTTAGATTGATGTTGCTATGACTTTGCCATCTTAATGCTTGTCACTTTGGGCCCGGGTGCCATGATTTCAGATCTGAACGGTTTATGAATTCATCATTATATCCATGTTTTAGATCCGATCTGCAAGTTATAGTCACCTACTACGTGTTATGATCCGGCAACCCCGGAGTGACAATAACCGGGCCCACTCCCGGTGATGACCGTAGTTTGAGGAGTTCATGTATTCACTATGTGTTAATTCTTTGTTCCGGTTCTCTATTAAAAGGATGCCTTAATATCCCTTAGTTTCCAATATGGACCCCGCTGCGACGGGAGGGTAGGACAAAATATGTCATGCAAGTTCTTTTAATAAATCACGTATGACTATTTACGGAATACATGCCTACATTATATCGATGAACTGGAGCTAGCGCCGTATCGCCCTAGGTTATAACTGTCACATTATGAATATCATCCAACAAGTCACCGATCCAATGCCTATGAATTTTTCCTTATTGATCTTGTTGCGATACTATTGCTATCATCACTGTTACACTTGTTACAAAATTATTGCTATCATTGTTACTATTACCGTTGCTGCTGTCACTACTATCAAAACTATCAAACTGCTTTGCTACTGATCACTTTACTGTAGATAATTAATCTCTAGGTGTGATTGAATTGACAACTCAGCTGCTAATACCTTCAAATATTCTTTGGCTCCCGTTGTGTCGAATCTATAAATTTGGGATGAATACTCTACCCTCAAAAACTGTTGCGACCCCTATACTTGTGGGTTATCAAGACATTTTTCTGGCGCCGTTGCTAGGGAGCATAGCTATATTTGTTGAGCCACTTGGGATTATTATCATATTACCACTATGAAGAATCTCAAAGATCCAAGACTAAGATATTTCCCTCAAGGACGAGGGGAGGTAAGGAACTGCCATCCAGTTCTGCTTTAGATTCACCTTCTATTATGAGTAAACTTGCAACACCACCACATGCTATTAATTCTGATATGTCACAAGTTATTGATGATGCTACTTCTACTATGAATGATGCATATGATTATGCTAGTACCTTGCTTGATAATGATGATGTGCCACTTGGTGAATTTCTTGATAATCAAATTGCTAGAGTTATATAACATGATGTTGTTGAATCTAATGATGAGCTTGAAACTGAAACTCCTGAAACAGCTGCTAGAACTAGCCTTCCTAGATATGAATTGCCTAAGGTACCGGAAGGTTACGTTATGAATGAAGAAGCAACTAGAGATATTCTTGCTTGCAATGATAGAGATGATCTAGAGAAATTATTACACAAGTATAAAGAAAAATCTCTGAATGCTAGAATGAAGTGTGATCCTAAGTTTGCTACTTCTCCTATCTTTACTGATGATAAGGATTATGAATTCTCTGTCGACCCAGAGTTAATTACTCTGGTTGAATCTGATCCTTTCCATGGTTATGAAACTCAAACTATTGTGGCACATCTTACTAAGTTGAATGATATAGCCACCCTTTTTACTCATGATGAGAATACTCGTTACTACTTTATTCTCAAAATATTTCCTTTCTCGTTAAAGGGTGATACTAAAGCTTGGTACAATACTCTTGCTCCTGGTTGTGTGTGTAATCCCCAGGATATGATTTATTACTTCTCTAAAAAATATTTTCCTGCTCATATGAAACAAGCTGCCTTACAGGAAATATTTAACTTTGTGCAAACTAAATAAGAGAGTCTCCCACAAGCTTGGGGGAGGCTTTGCCAATTACTCAATGCTTTGCCTGATCATCCTCTTAAGAAAAATGAAATACTTGATATCTTCTATAATGGACTAACCGATGCTTCTAGGGACTTCCTAGATAGTTGTGCTGGTTGTGTTTTCATGGAACGAACTATTGCTCAATCTGAAGAATTATTGAATAACATATTGAAAAATTATGATGATTGTACTATCCCTGAACCACCACCTAAACCCACTCCGAAGAAGAGGGGTATATTATATCTCAGTCCCGAAGATATGCAAGAGGCAAAGAAATCTATGAAGGAAAGAGGTATTAAAGCTAAGGATGTTAAAAATTTACCTCCTATTGAAGAAATACATGGGCTTAATACATGATGCGTCTCTAACATATCTATAATTTTTCATTGTTCCATGCTATTATATTATCAACCTTGGATGTTTTATATGCATTTATATGCTATTTTATATGATTTTTGGGACTAACCTATTAACCTAGAGCCCAGTGCAAGTTTCTGTTTTCCCTTATTTTTGAGTATCGCGGAAAGGGAAACCAAACGGAGTCCAATAGACCTGAAATTTCACGGAGATCATTTTTGGACCATAAGAAGCCCACATAGTACCGGAGATGGGCTAGAAGAGTCCCGAGGCCACCACGAGGGTGGTGGGCGCGCCCCCTACCTCGTGGCCGCCTCGGGGACCCCCCGACTTGTTCCCGATTCCAACACCCTTATATAACCCCAAACTTCCATAAAGAAACCTAGATCGGGAGTTCCGCCGTCACAAGCCTCTGTAGCCACCGAAAACCAATCTAGACCCGTTCCGGCACCTTGCCGGAGGGGGGATCCCTCTCCGGTGGCCATCCTCATCATCCCGGCGCTCTCCATGATGAGGAGGGAGTAGTTCTCCCTCGGGGCTGAGGGTATGTACCAGTAGCTATGTGTTTGATCTCTCTCTCTCATGTTCTTGATTCGGAACGATTTTGATGTATCGCGAACTTTGCTATTTGATACGTCTTGATACGTCTCCAACGTATCTATAATTTTTGATTGCTCCATGCTATATTATCAACTTTTTTGGACATTACTGGGCTTTATTATACAATTTTATATTATTTTTGGGACTAACCTATTAACCGGAGGCCCAACCCAGAATTGCTATTTTTTTTTGCCTATTTTAGGGTTTCAAAGAAAAGGAATATCAAACGGAGTCCAAACGGAATGAAACCTTCGAGAACGTGATTTTTGGAACAGACAAGACCCAGGAGACTTGGACCCTACGTCAAGCAACCAACAGGAAGGCCACGAGGTAGGGGGGCGCGCCTACCCCCCAGGCGCCCTCCACCCTCATGGGCCCCCTATTGCTCCACCGACGTACTCCTTCCTCCTATATATACCTACGTACCCCCAAACGATCAGATACGGAGCAAAACCCTAATTCCACCGCCGTAACTTTATGTATCCACGAGATCCCATCTTGGGGCCGTTCCGGAGCTCCGCCAGGAGGGGGCATCGATCACGGAGGGCTTCTACATCAACACCATAGCCTCTCCGATGAAGTGTGAGTAGTTTACCTCAGACCTACGGGTCCATAGTTATTAGCTAGATGGCTTCTTCTCTCTTTTTGGATCTCAATACAAAGTTCTCCCCCTCTCTTGTGGAGATCTATTCGATGTAATCTTCTTTTGCGGTGTGTTTGTTGAGACCGATGAATTGTGGGTTTATGATCAATTATCTATGAACAATATTTGAATCTTCTCTGAATTCTTTTATGTATGATTGGTTATCTTTGCAAGTCTCTTCGAATTATCAGTTTGGTTTGGCCTACTAGATTGATCTTTCTTGCAAGTGGGAGAAGCGCTTAGCTTTGGGTTCAATCTTGCGGTGTCCTTTCCCAGTGACAGTAGGGGCAGCAAGGCACGTATTGTATTGTTGCCATCGAGGATAACAAGATGGGGTTTTATCATATTGCATGAGTTTATCCCTCTACATCATGTCATCTTGCTTAAAGCGTTACTCTGTTCTTGAACTTAATACTCTAGATGCATGCTGGATAGCGGTCGATGTGTGGAGTAATAGTAGTAGATGCAGGCAGGAGTCAGTCTACTTGTCTCGGACGTGATGCCTATATACATGATCATACCTAGATATTCTCATAACTATGCTCAATTCTGTCAATTTCTCAACAGTAATTTGTTCACCGACCGTAAAATACCTATGCTCTTGAGAGAAGCCACTAGTGAAACCTATGGCCCCCAGGTGTATCTTCATCATATTAATCTTCCAATACTTAGTTATTTTCATTGCCTTTTATTTTACTTTGCATCTTTATCATAAAAATACCAAAAATATTATCTTATCATATCTATCAGATCTCACTCTCGTAAGTGGCCCTATAGGGATTGACAACCCCTATTTGCGTTGGTTGCGAGGATTTATTTGTTTTGTGCAGGTGCGAGGGACTCGCACTTAGCCTCCTACTGGATTGATACTTTGGTTCTCAAAAACCGAGGGAAATACTTACACTACTTTGCTACACCACCCTTTCCTCTTCAAGGGAAAACCAACGCAAGTGCTGAAGAGGTAGCAAGAAGGATTTCTAGCGCAGTTGCCGGGGAGGCTCACGCGAAGTCAAGTTAAATTTTTATCTCCCGTCAACGAGCCATTTCTGGCGCCATTGCCGGGGAGGTCTACGCAAAAGTCAACATACCAAGTACCCATCACAAACCCTTATCTCCCGCATTACATTATTTGCCATTTGATTCTCGTTTTCCTCTCCCCCACTTCACCCTTGCCGTTTTATTCGCCCTCTCTCTCTCTCTCTCTATCCTCCCTCTCTTTCTCTATTTGCCTCTCTTTGCCTTTTGCACTTTCTGCCATTATGTCTGAAATTGGGGAAATTATTGTCGATATGGACAATAATAATATCATGAAAATTTTTGATGCTCCTGCTGCAGAACCCCCTATCTTACATACAAAAAAATTCCGTATTGGTAGGGGGAATATTATTGGAAAAGGAGTCATCCAAGATTTCTTTACTTGTGCCGGTGCTTTACCTTCTATGGGTAGTTCTATCCTTCATAGAACTAGTAGTCTTGCAGACGCTATTGCCATGCTTGTAGTTGAACTTGAAAGACAATTCATGCACATGCACCCTTGCATACAAAGGATTTTCCTAGAATTTTCTAATATTGAGCATTCTTCTGTTAAGCGTGCCACTACTATCTTTTTGGATAACGAGTTTAGATTCATAATAAAAGAGGCCAAAGAAATCTTTGCGCATTATAAGGTGGACGCTTGCCGTCCTCCCATAGAGGCTATCCTTTTTGATCAAGAAGAAACAATGCATTTTCAATCTCTAGAATATGTTGCTTTCAATGAAAATCTTAGAAAAAGGATTCCTACCAATGTTTTAGTTGATAGAATTTCTGAACTTAATGATGATTTGGCCATTCGAAATAATGAACTAGGATATTCTCTTGAGTATAGGCTCACAAAGTTCTGACAAAGAATGCTTATAATGATGAATTGGTTGTGCAATACGAAGGGCCAAAGGAGGAACCTATACCTCGCAAAGTTAATCTTGGGGACTTTTGTCCCATTAAATTTAGTCCTTTTGATTACTTTTTCTTGCCTCAAATAAAACTTGCTGCCGAATGTATAGAATATGAAATGAGCTTTAATGATCTATCTTACTATTATGGCAATACCTAGATCTATCCTTGCTTTTTATGCCTAGCTAGGGGCGTTAAACGATAGCGCTTGTTTGGAGGCAACCCAGTTTTATTTTTATTCCTTGCTTTTTGCTCCTGTTTAGTAATACATAATTTATCTATGCTCTGTTTTATTTGTGCTATTTTGTGTTTAATTAGTGTTTGTGCCAAGTAGAACCGTTGGGAAGACTTGGGGAAAGTCTTGTTAATCTTGCTGTAAAAAACAGAAACTTTAGCGCTCACAAGAACTGCTGCCATTTTTATTTGGAAATTTATATTTAGTTAATTCTTTTTTCAGATGATTAATAGATAAATTCCTCACGTCCAGCAATTTATTTTAGAATTTTTGGTCTTCCAGATCTTGCGCTAGCTACAGATTACTACAGACTGTTCTGTTTTTGACAGATTCTGTTTTTCGTGTGTTGTTTGCTTATTTTGATTAATCTATGGCTAGTAAAATAGTTTCTAAACCATGGAGTAGTTGGGATACATTAGGTTTAGCACCAATATAAATAAATAATGAGTTCATTACAGTCCCTTGAAGTGGTCTTTTGTTTTCTTTCGCTAATGGAGCTCACGAGATTTTCTACTTTAAGTTTTGTGTTGTGAAGTTTTCAAGTTTTGGGTAAAGATTTGATGGATTATTGGAATAAGGAGTGGCAAGAGCCTAAGCTTGGGGATGCCCATGGCACCCCCAAGATAATCTAAGGACACCTAAAAGCCAAAGCTTGGGGATGCCCGGAAGGCATCCCCTCTTTCGTCTACTTCTATCGGTAACTTTACTTGGAGCTATATTTTTATTGACCACATGATATGTGTTTTGCTTGGAGCGTCTTGTATGATTTGAGTCTTATTTTTTAGTTTACCACAATCATATTTCTGTACACACCTTTTGAGAGAGACATCACATGATTCGGAATATTAGAATACTCTATGTGCTTCACTTATATCTTTTGAGTTATATATTTGCTCTAGTGCTTCACTTATATCTTTTAGAGCACGGTGGTGGATTTGTTTTGAGAGTCTTAATAGCATGGTAATTTGCTTAAAATCCTAATATGCTTGGTATGCAAGATTAATAATAAAACTTTCTTATGAGTGTGTTGAATACTAAGAAAAGTTTGATGCTTGATGATTGTTTTGAGATATGGAGGTAATAATATCAAAGTCATGCTAGTTGAGTAGTTGTGAAATTGAGAAATACTTGTATTGAGGTTTGCAAGTCCCGTAGCATGCACGTATGGTAAACGTTATGCAACAAATTTGAAACATGAGGTGTTATTTGATTGTCTTCCTTATGAGTGGCGGTCGGGGACGAGCGATGGTCTTTTCCTACCAATCTATCCCCCTAGGAGCATGCGCATAGTGCCGAGGTTTTTGATGACTTTTAGATTTTTGCAATAAGTATGTGAGTTCTTTATGACTAATGTTGAGTCCATGGATTATACGCACTCTTACCCTTCCACCCTTGCTAGCCTCTTCGGTACCGTGCATTGCCCTTTCTCACATTGAGAGTTGGTGCAAACTTCACCGGTGCATCCAAACCCCGTGATATGATACGCTCTTTCACACATAAACCTCCTTATATCTTCCTCAAAACAGCCACCATACCTACCTATTATGGCATTTCCATAGCCATTCCGAGATATATTGCCATGCAACTTTCCATCATTCCGTTCATCATGACACATTCATCATTGTCATATTGCTTAGCATGATCATATTGTTGACATAGTATTTGTGGCAAAGCCACCGTTCATAATTCTTTCATACATGTCACTCTTGGTTCATTGCATATCCCGATACGCCGCCGGAGGCATTCACATAGAGTCATCTTTGTTCTAGTATCGAGTTGTAATCATTGAGTTGTAAATAAATAGAAGTGTGATGATCATCATTATTAGAGCATTGTCCCAAGTGAGGAATAAATAAAAAAGGCCATAAAAAAGGAGAAGGCCCAAAAAAAAGAGAGAAAGGCCATAAAAAAGAGAAGGCCCAAAAAAATGAGAGAAAAGGAGAGAAGGGACAATGTTACTATCCTTTTACCACACTTGTGCTTCAAAGTAGCACCATGATCTTCATAGTAGAGAGTCTCTCATGTTATCACTTTCATATACTAGTGGGAATTTTTCATTATAGAACTTGGCTTGTATATTCCAACAATGGCCTCCTCAAGTGCCCTAGGTCTTCATGAGCAAGCAAGTTGGATGCACACCCACTAGTTTCTTTTGTTGAGCTTTCATACATTTATAGCTCTAGTGCATCCGTTGCATGGCAATCCCTACTCCTTGCATTAACATCAATCGGTGGGCAGCTCCATAGCCCATTGTTTAGCCTCGTTGATGTGAGACTTTCTCCTTTTTTTGTCTTCTCCACATAACCCCCCTTCATTATATTCTATTGCACCCATGGTGCTATGTCCATGGCTCGCGCTCATATATTGCGTGAAAGTTTATAGGTTTGAGATTACTAAAGAATGAAACAATTGCTTGGATTGTCATCGGGGTTGTGCATGATGATAGCATTCTTGTGTGACGAAAATGAAACATGACTAAACTATATGATTTTGTAGGGATGAACTTTCTTTGGCCATGTTATTTTGAGAAGACATAATTGCTTAGTTAGTATGCTTGAAGTATTATCATTTTTATGTCAATATGAACTTTTGTCTTGAATCTTTCGGATCTGAATATTCATACCACAATTAATAAGAATTACATTAAAATTATGCCAAGTAGCACTCCACATCAAAAATTCTGTTTTTATCATTTACCTACCCGAGGACGAGCATGAATTAAGCTTGGGGATGCTTGATACGTCTCCAACGTATCTATAATTTTTTATTGCTCCATGCTATATTATCTACTGTTTTAGACATTATTGGGCTTTATTCCCACTTTTATATTATTCTTGGGACTAACCTATTAACCGGAGGCCCAGCCCAGAATTGCTGTTTTTTGCCTGTTTTAGGGTTTCGAAGAAAAGGAATATCAAACGGAGTCCAAACGGAATGAAACCTTCGGAAACGTGATTTTCTCATCAGATAAGATCCAGGAGACTTGGACCCTCCATCAAGAAAGCCACGAGGTGCTCACGAGGGTAGGGGGCGCCCCCCCTAGGGCGCGCCCCCTGCCTCATGGGCCCCTCGAAGCTCCACCGACGTACTTCTTCCTCCTATATATATCCACGTACCCCCAAACGATCGGGACGGAGCCAAAAACCTAATTCCACCGCCGCAACTTTCTGTATCCATGAGATCCCATCTTGGGGCCTGTTCCGGAGCTCCGCCGGAGGGGGCGTCGATCACGGAGGGCTTCTACAAGATCATCCAAGCCCCTCCGATGAAGTGTGAGTAGTTTATTTTAGACATACGGGTCCATAGCTAGTAGCTAGATGGCTTCTTCTCTCTTTTTGGATCTCAATACAATGTTCTCCCCCTCTCTCGTGGAGATCTATTCGATGTAATCTTCTTTTTGCGGTGTGTTTGTTGAGACCGATGAATTGTGGGTTTATGATCAAGTCTATCTATGAATAATATTTGAATCTTCTCTGGATTCTTTTATGTATGATTGGTTATCTTTGCAAGTCTCTTCGAATTATTAGTTTGGTTTGGCCTACTAGATTGGTTGTTCTTGCCATGGGAGAAGTGCTTAGCTTTGGGTTCAATCTTGCGGTGTCCTTTCCCAGTGACAGAAGGGGCAGCAAGGCACGTATTGTATTGTTGCCATCGAGGATAACAAGATGGTTTTTTTATCATATTGCATGAAACTATCCCTCTACATCATGTCATCTTGCTGAAGGCGTTACTCTGTTTTTAACTTAATACTCTAGATACATGCTGGATAGCGGTCGATGAGTGGAGTAATAGTAGTAGATGCAGAGTCGTTTCAGTCTAGTTGTCTCGGACGTGATGCCTATATACATGATCATACCTAGATATCTATCTATCTATCTATCTATCTATCTATCTATCTATCTATCTATACCTATACTAATTCGTGACTCCCTAAAAATTTCCACGTTAATTAGATTTTATGAGCCGTTAATCTGGTGAGACCAAATTATTACAGTTTAGATCGACTCATAGGAAACAAACATAGGTGTCCATATCTCTCCCACGACTCAACTCTCTAAAACCTTCCTATAAAAAAACTATCTCAATCTCTCACGTCCCATTATCTCTCCAACTAGAAAAAAACTGACTTATGAATCTCCCGTAACCCAATCTCTCACGACTCCTCCTTCCTCCATCTTCAAATGACTCACGTGTATCCATCTCAAAAATATTCTCACGTCTCTCTCCTCTCACGACTCCTTCCTTGCTCTTTGTCCCAATATTTCACGTCTCTCCATGTCAAAAAATAAATTAACGTCTCCTTCCTTCCTCTAGGTCAGCAGAAGGAAAGGAACTCCCGATCTCAGAACTCGAGCCTTCCCCGGCGGCGACCATGATCTCAGATCGAGCCCTACCCAGCGGCGACCATGATCTCGCACCGAGCCCTCCCCGACAGCCACTGTCTCCCCTTGTGAGCCATCCCTCCTCTTCTCTCGGTAGCAGGAGCTGAGACGAGGGGAAGGAAGAGACAGATGAGTCATTTTAAGGATATTAGCTTTCGGCAAGGCCCAATCCCTCCATCCCTTCCGATTCCTCCTCATGGTTAATCTCGCGCAATTCCATCTATAGAAGATCCGTGTGTTTTCCTCAATGTATTTTTTCCCATTGCATTAACACTGATTTGAATTTGTTTGTCGATGTTGCTGTTTTTGATTTTCAGGGTCTATTGTTTTTACCAACATGAGATCATATGCGGATGGTTATCGCACAGACTGATGCTGCTGCTTTTGATTTACATGTCCTGCTCACAAACAATAGGCATTTGTAGTGCTTCAACAACAAGGGAACCTACAGAGTGTTGTCGACATGACGCTAACCAACGAGTATGTAATGGTACTGAGCACCGGAGTTTCAAAGTATTACCTAAACCTATGTGGATTCTCTAGGACATGGTCTGCGAAGGCGAGCAGGTGAGAGCTGCTGAATTCAGCAGTTACAAGTTGTTTTCTTGATATTTTCAGTTTCAGGCCACATCCATCGTATTCCTTATCTAGCCTAACAAAGGTGACTCTGAACATACGTGTTGGTTGATTGGTAACTTGATTCTAATGCTTGATGTGTTCTGCAGAAATAAAATCCACATCCATGATGGTCGCGAGGTCCTCGATCTCCTGGCCTCCAACTTGCACCAGCCGCCCTGTATGAAAGATTTGGAGCAGATGAGACCGCAACAAATGATAGCTAATGGTTTTGTATGTAATTTCGTTAAAATTCGTAGGCTCAGGTGAGTTTGATCAGGAGAAAATGGATTGGTTGCTCACTCTTATGAGGCGTTCTGATTTCTTTCCAATGATTTGGCCCATGCATATTTACTTGAATAGTTCTGGCTCTCCTCCATCTCATGTTTAAAGTAGGTACGCATGCAAAGGGCTGCAGCTAATCATGTATAATTCCTCAATGTATTTTTTCCCTTTGCATTAACACTGATTTGAATTTGTTTGTCGATGTTGCTGTTTTCGATTTTCAGGGTCTATTGTTTTTACCAACAAGAGATCATATGCGGATGGTTATCGCACAGACTGATGCTGCTGCTTTTGATTTACATGTCCTGCGCACAAACAATAGGCATTTGTAGTGCTTCAACAACAAGGGAACCTATAGATTGTTGTCGACATGGAGCTAACCAACGAGTACGTAATGGTACTGAGCACCGGAGTTTCAAAGTATTACCTAAACCTATGTGGATTCTCTAGGACATGGGCTGCAAAGGCGAGCAGGTGAGAGCTGCTGAATTCAGCAGTTACAAGTTGTTTTCTTGATATTTTCAGTTTCAGGCCACATCCATCGTATTCCTTATCTAGGCTAACGAAGGTGATTCTGAACGTACGTGTTGGTTGATTGGTAACTTGATTCTAATGCTTGATGTGTTCTGCAGAAATAAAATCGACATCCATGATGGTCGCGAGGTCCTCGATCTCCTGGCCTCCAACTTGCACCAGCCGCCTTGTATGAAAGATTTGGAGCAGATGAGACCACAACAAATGATAGCTAATGGTTTCGTATGTAATTTCGTTAAAATTCGTAGGCTCAGGTGAGTTTGATCAGGAGAAAATGGATTGGCTGCTCACTCTTATGAAGCGTTTTGATTTCTTTCCAATGATTTGGCCCATGCATATTTACTTGAATAGTTCTGGCTCTCCTCCATCTCATGTTTAAAGCAGGTACGCATGCAAAGGGCTGCATCTAATCATGTATAATATGGACCAATCTATCTTTGCTTATGTGGAAACAAAATTGATCAACCACAAGACTGAAGGAATTAGGCACCATAGATCACTGGCGCTGAGTGTTCCCATCGAATGCCCCGCATGCAACAATGCTTCAATGCAGTGCAAGTATGAACATGCCAGGAATGCCTCTCATTGCAGGAACAAATAACACGCCTGCAAAAAAAATCTAATCTAATATTTTGATCTCGGAATGACTGTCCTTTTCTGCTTCTGACCATCATGTATGACACAAGCCAGCATGCAAAACCATCTGCATAAGGTATATAATGAATGCAAAACTTCTTCGAATCCTTTCAATCGGCCTCATGGTTTTTTTCTTAATTAGGCATACCATGTCTGCGGTTGAGACAGAATAACTTAATAAAAGAAACAAGAACATTGCCCTTTGATCATGCAACAGTGGGACGATACCGCGTTGGGCTCCCGACTGTGTGTATGCCTGTAGGTACCTGTTGTTTAATTTACGGTGCTTGCTTACAAATATATATGATGAAAATATGTGGTCGACTTGGGAAATATCTTAACATCTGATAGAGTAGAGTAGGTACGTGTTGGACCAGCTCCTTATGCCATTAATTAATCCATGAATGTCTCTCATATATAGAAGTCATGAATCCATGATTTTTGTAGGCCAGTATGTTAATATATGTTTTATACGTAGATATGAATCATTTGTTTTTGTTCTTTTTGGTATTCTTTGTATGTCTACTAATTTTTGGTTCGCATTGTTGATTATATCGGGCAATACTACAAAAAATATAAATTTATTTTATGGTACTATTTCATAGTAGTAGCATCTATCACTTATTAATAATCTCATTAGCTCATGATGGTATATAGTTTTTTCTTTATGAGGGCACAAAAACATGCAAAATGTAAGAGGGCGCAAAAACTCATTTTAATCTAAAACATGCAAAATGTAAGAGGGCACCCAAACTCATTTTGTCCACTAAATTTGGCATATTTACCAAAAACAAGTTTGCTATGTGATACATGTGTCAGCACAGAAAATCCTGCAGCTCGGACTGACAACATGTTGCAAAAGAAGTGGTAGAAAGAACATCACTATTCACTTAGTTGATGACATATACGTGTCCATTGATATGGTTGACACCCACCTCACGTAAGTTTCGCCTCCTTATTGTGTGTGTGTATATATATATATACACACACACACACACACACAATGAGCTTCTGTAGTTGTCTACAAATGAAGTTGGGATCAACTTATTTCATGCAGGCCTCATTGCGTTTACATTTTTCCAATATTATTGGCGTGTTTGACTTATTTTCTGAAAGATGGCAGCGTTATCACTCAGATCTTTCTCTTTCTCTCCACGATACTTGATGAGGTTACTAGATTAAATAAAGGATTGGTAGGCATGAGTTGACTAAAAGTAGGACTCTTTTGCGTTATCGTTTTGTGCATCGTATTTAGATCAATCTTTTGTAGCCAAATATTATAGCATGTTACTCTCCAGTGGAAGACACAAGAAAACAATAAAAATGAAATGATACATCTATGCACATATTAGTACAACTTTCGAATTGTTATTTGACCACGTCCAGTCCAAGTACTTCTCTTTGAAGATAACGAGTGATATATGGCTGAATTGCTGCTACGTAAGTAAAATTTGATGTGAATTTGTATTCCCTCTAATTCCCCGAGGAGTATATTAGCTAGGATATTCATTTGAATAGGCTTGGGATAAACATTCATCAGCGGTAGCAGTGTGAAGGAATTATATTTGAAAAGAACTACTCCCCTTTAGACGTCATTGCAACTAAAATGACTTAGTTGACACTATTACGGAGGACAGTTAGAAATCCAATAATATAATTGCTGGAGGCAACTACATGTAATTTATGCGGGCTTTTACCGTCAATGTGACCAGTAGTATATGATCTAATAAATTTCTGTAAAACTAACTTCGTACCCCATAAATTAATTGCATTTGTAAAAAGACACTTATGTGTGCCCTAAAAGAAAATCTGAATAATTCTGGACATTCCATATATTTTAAGAATAAGATTTTCAGGAAATACAATATGCCAACATTATTGTATTTTATCAATGAAGTGTTTCTTTTTATATTTAACTATGGTATATTTCCTAACCAACAGGAATTTATGTATGATGCAGCTATAATTAATAGACAATATGTAAAAGTTCTTATGGTGTACATGTCATTTCACCCAATAGATATCCTGGTAGAAGTTTTCTTACCGATGATTGGATTTCACGAATAACTACATGCAAACTCATATAGAGTAGAAGTGTTCACAAACCCATAATCGAGCCAACAAGGTACTCCTTGATTGCTAACTTTGTATTTAAAACCAATTCAAATATATCAATAAAAGATTTTGAAATTATAAGGTGTTTGATGTATGTTGGAACCAAAAGCTATAAATAGTTTGAGTCTTTTCTATATGCATTATGAAATAAACTAGCCCGTGCAACGCACGGGTTGGCGACTAGTTCTCATAACTATGCTCAATTCTGTCAATTGCTCAACAGTAATTTGTTCACCCACCGTAGAATACTTATGCTCTTGAGAGAAGCCACTAGTGAAACCTATGGCCCCCGGGTCTCTTTCTCATCATATCAATCTCCATCACTTTACTATTGCTTTGCTTTTACTTTGCTTTTACTTTATTTACTTTGCATCTCTATACCAAAAATACCAAAAAAATATTATTTATCATCTCTATCAGATCTCACTTTCGTAAGTGACCATGAAGGGATTGACAACCCCTAAGCGCATTGGTTGCATTGAGCTATTGTTTTTTGTGTAGGTACGAGGGACTCGAGCGTAGCCTCCTACTGTATTGATACCTTGGTTCTCAAAAACTGAGGGAAATACGTACGCTACTTTGCTGCATCATCCCTTCCTCTTCGGGGAAATCCAATGCAGTGCTCAAGAGGTAGCACTTGCCAAAGGATAAAGTGTAAAAAGGAAAGGTGAAGATCACCATGACTCTTGTATAAGGTATAAGACAAAAATAAAGGATAGGCCCTTCGCAGAGGGAAGCACATGTTTTCATGTGCTTTTATGGTTGGATGCACAAAATCTTAATGCAAAATAACGTCACTTTATATTGCCACTTGTGATAGGGACCTTTATTATGCAGCCCGTCTCTTTTATTTATTCCATATCACAAGCTCGTATAAAGCTTATTTTCTCCACACTAATAGACCATACATATTTAAAGAGAAATTTTTATTGCTTGCAACAATGACAACTTACTTGAAGGATCTTACTCAATCCATAGGTAGATATGGTGGACTCTCATGGCAAAATTGGGTTTAAGGATATTTGGAAGCACAAGTAGTATCTCTACTTGGTGCAAAGAATTTGGCTAGAATGAGGGGGAAAGGCAAGCACAAGTAGTTGGATGATCCATGACAATATAATTTATTTCGGATATAAGAAAACATAACCCATTACGTTGTCTTCCTTGTCCAACATCAACTTTTTAGCATGTCATATTTTAATGAGTGCTCACAATCATAAAAGATGTCCAAGATAGTGTATTTATATGTGAAAACCTCTCTTTCTTTATTACTTCCTATTAATTTCAACGATGACCAAAACTATGTTTGTCAGCTCTCAACAACTTTTATTCATCATACTCTTTATATGTGAAGTCATTACTCTCCATAAGATCAATATGATCTCTTTATTTCTTTTTATTCTTTCCCTTTTTTATTTCTTTTATTCCCTCATGATCATAGCAAGATAACCAAGCCCTTGACTCAAAACTAATCTTTATTATATATAGCTCACGGACTCGGTTACATAGATAAGGATCAACGCAAAAACTTAAAGCTAGATCATACTAAACTTTATTATACTAGATCAAGATATAACCAAAAGGATGGAACTAAGAAAAACGGTAAAGATAGAAGTGTGATGGTGATACGATACTAGGGCACTCCCCCAAGCTTGGCAGTTGCCAAGGGGAGTGCCCATACCCGATACTCAGTTCTCCTTTGGTGGTGATGATAATTGTGCCTTCAACTTTTTCATATTGTAGTTGAGGAGAGCAATTTCCTCCTTTAAGTCATTGACCTCCAACTCTAGCTTCAAGATCTTGTCACATAAATCTCCTTTGCTCTTCTGTCGAAATCGAAAAGGAATAGATCAGTTATTAGACAGGTTAGCCCTCTTAGGGAGACTAGACTTCTTGAACTTCACATGCATATCCCCGGGTTGAGGTAGAGGAACATCCTGTTGGGGGACGTAGTAATTTCAAAAAAAATCCTATGCACACGCAAGATCATGGTGATGCATAGCAACAAGAGGGGAGAGTGTTGTCCACGTACCCTCGTAGACCGAAAGCGGAAGCGTTAGAACAACGCGGTTGATGTAGTCGTACGTCTTCATGGTCTGACTGATCAAGTACCGAACGCACGGCACCTCCAAGTTCTGCACACGTTCAACTCAATGACGTCCCTCGAACTCTGATCCAGCCGAGTGTTGAGGGAGAGTTTCGTCAGCGCGACGGCGTGGTGATGATGATGATGTTCTACCGACGCAGGGCTTCACCTAAGCACTGCTACGATATGATCGAGGTGGATTATGGTGGAGGGGGGCACCGCACACGGCTAAGAGATCAAGAGATCAATTGTTGTGTCTTTGGGGTGCCCCCTGCCCCCGTATATAAAGGAGTGGGGGAGGGGGAGGGTCGGCCCTCTCTATGGCGCGCCCTAGGGGAGTCCTACTCCCACCGGGAGTAGGATTCCCCTTTTCCTAGTTGAACTAGGGGCCCTAGTAGGAGGAAAGGAAAGGGAAGGGAAAAGGAGAAGGAAGGAAGGAAGGGGGGCCCCCCTCCCTAGTCCAATTCGGACCAGCCCATGGGGAGGGGTGCAGCCACCCTTTGAGGCCTTTCTCTCCTTTCCCGTATGGCCCATTAAGGCCCAATACGAATTCCCGTAACTCCCCGGTACTCCCGAAAATACCCGAATCACTCGGAACCTTTCCGATGTCCGAATATAGTCGTCCAATATATCGATCTTTACGTCTCAACCATTTCGAGACTCCTCGTCATGTACCCGATCTCATCCGGGACTCCGAACTCCTTCGGTACATCAAAACACATAAACTCATAATATAACTGTCATCGAACTTTAAGCGTGCGGACCCTACGGGTTCGAGAACTATGTAGACATGACCGAGACACGTCTCCGGTCAATAACCAATAGCGGAACCTGGATGCTCATATTGGCTCCTACATATTCTACGAAGATCTTTATCGGTCAGACCGCATAACAACATACGTTGTTCCCTTTGTCATCGGTATGTTACTTGCCCGAGATTCAATCGTCGGTATCTCAATACCTAGTTCAATCTCGTTACCGGCAAGTCTCTTTACTCGTTCCGTAACACATCATCCCGCAACTAACTCATTAGTTGCAATGTTTGCAAGGCTTATAGTGATGTGCATTATCGAGTGGGCCCAGAGATACCTCTCCGACAATCGGAGTGACAAATCCTAATCTCGAAATACGCTAACCCCACAAGTACCTTCGGAGACACCTATAGAGCACCTTTATAATCGCCCAGTTACATTGTGACGTTTGGTAGCACACAAAGCGTTCCTCCAGTAAACGTGAGTTGCATAATCTCATAGTCATAGGAACATGTATAAGTCATGAAGAAAGCAATAGCAACAAACTAAACGATCAAGTGCTATGCTAACGGAATGGGTCAAGTCAATCACATCATTCTCTAATGATGTGACCCCGTTAATCAAATGACAACTCATGTCTATGGCTAGGAAACTTAACCATCTTTGATTCAACGAGCTAGTCAAGTAGAGGCATACTAGTGACATACTTTTTGTCTATGTATTCACACATGTATTATGTTTCTGGCTAATACAATTCTAGCATGAATAATAAACATTTATCATGATGTAAGGAAATAAATAATAACTTTATTATTGCCTCTAGGGCATATTTCCTTCACATCCTCCTCCTCCGAACTTGAATCATCGATCCTCATCAAATGAGCATCCTCCTCATCATCCGTAGTTCGACCATAAGGAGATAGGTCCCCATAGGTCTTTGGGTCAACAATGAGATGTGAAACATAGCTCTCTCCGTCGGAGTTTTGAGATGACATCTTGCTCTAAATCTGCTGTAGAAACAACTCAAAACAAAAACATAGGATTGTGTCGTGGTACGGTGATCAAAACCTTCGGGAGATTATATAATGAATTTTTACCGACCAAAAGAAGTATCGTGCAAGAAACGGAGTCCGGAGGGCACACGAGGTGCCCACGAGGCAGGGGGCGCACCCAGGGGGTAGGGTGCGCCCTCCACCCTCGTGGATGCCTCGTGTCCTTTCCGGACTACTTCTTATTTTCCTATTTTCTTAAATATTTCAAAACAGAGAAAAAAAATGTTATTATAACTGTTTTGGAGTCGGTTTACTTACCGTACCGCATACCTATTCCTTTTTGGAGTCTGAAACGTTCTGGAAAGTGTCCCTTATGTACTTCTCCGGGGTTACAGTATCAATAACATTGGTTTCAACATTTATGGGATTACCTGAGATATAATGTTTGATTATTTGACTGTTCACCACCTTCGGATTTGTGCCTTCGTAGTTGTTGATTTTTATGGCACCGGAACGATAGACCTCCTCGATAAGTATGGTCCTTTCGACTTAGAGAGGATTTTTCCTGCAAAAAATCTTAAACGAGAGTTATATAACAGAACATAATCACCTACATTAAACTCACGCTTTTGTATCCTTTTGTCATGCCATCTTTTAACTTTTTCTTTAAATAGTTTGGCATTCTCATAGGCTTGGGTTCTCCACTCATCAAGTGAGCTAATGTCAAATAGTCTCTTCTCACCGACAAGTTTGAAAATCATAATTGAGCTCTTTAATGGCCCAATATGCCTTATGTTCTAGTTTGAGAGGTAAGTGACATGCTTTTCCACAAACCATTTTATATGGAGACATACCCATAGGATTTTTATATGCAGTTCTATAGGCCCATAATGCATCATCAAGTTTCTTGGACCAATTCTTTCTAGATCTATTAACAGTCTTTTGCAAAATTAATTTAATCTCTCTATTACTCAGTTCTACTTGACAACTAGACTGTGGGTGGTATGGAGATGCAATTCTATGATTAACATCATACTTAGCAAGCATTTTACGAAAAGCACCATGAATAAAATGTGAACCACCATCAGTCATTAAGTATCTAGGGACTCCAAACCTCAGAAAAATAACTTCTTTAAGCATCTTAATAGAGGTGTTATGATCAGCACTACTAGTTGGAATAGCTTCTACCCACTTAGTAACATAATCAACAGCAACTAAAATATGTGTATACCCATTAGAGGAAGGAAACGGTCCCATATAATCAAAGCCCCAAACATCAAATGGTTAAATAACAAGTGAATAGTTCATAGGCATTTCTTGACGTGTACTAATATTACCAATTCTTTGACATTCATCACAAGACAAGACAAACTTACGGGCATCATTGAAAAGAGTAGGCCAATAAAAACCGGATTGCGATACCTTATGTGCAGTTCTATCTTCAGCGTGGTGTCCTCCATAAGCCTCGGAGTGACACTTGCGTAGGATCTGTTCCTGTTCATGCTCAGGTACACAACGTCTAATGACGCCATCTACTCCTTCTTTTTAAAGGTGGGGTCATCCCAGAAGTAATGTCTTAAATCATAGAAAAACTTTTTCTTTTGCTGGTATGTGAAACTAGGTGGTATAAATTTAGCAACAATGTAATTAGCATAATCTGCATACCATGGAGCAGTATGAGAAGCATTTATGATAGCTAATTGTTCATCAGGAAAGCTATCATCTATAGGTAGTGGGTCATCAAGAACATTTTCTAACCTAGACAAGTTGTCTGCAACGGGGTTCTCAGCTCCCTTTCTATCAATAATATGCAAATCAAATTCTTGTAGCAGGAGAACCCATCTAATAAGTCTAGGTTTAGCATCTTTATTTTCCATAAGATATTTAATAGCAGCATGATCGGTGTGAACAATTACTTTGGAATCAACAATATAAGTTCTGAACTTATCACAAGCAAATACAACTGCTAAGAATTCTTTTTCAGTAGTAGCATAATTTCTCTGGGCACTGTCTAGAGTTTTACTAGCATATTGGATAACATTTAATTTCTTATCAACTCTTTGTCCTAGAACAGCACCTACAGCATAATCACTAGCATCACACATAATTTCAAAGGGTAAATTCCAATCAGGTGGCTGAACAATAGGTGCAGAAATCAGGGCTTTCTTAAGTATTTCAAATGCTTCTACACAATCATCATCAAAGACAAAAGGAACATCTTTTTGTAAGAGATTAGTCAAAGTCCTAGAAATTTTTGAGAAGTCTTTAATGAACCTCCTATAAAAATCGGCATGGCCAAGGAAACTTCTTATACCTTTAATGTCCTTAGGACACGACATCTTTTCAATAGCATCAACTTTAGCTTTATCAACTTCAATACCTCTTTCAGAAATTTTATGCCCCAAGACAATACCTTCATTAACCATAAAGTGGCACTTCTCCCAATTCAAGACAAGATTAGTTTCTTCACATCTCTGCAAAACTCGATCAAGGTTGCTTAAGCAATCATCAAAAGAAGTTCCATACACGGAGAAATCATCCATGAAAACCTCAACAATCTTTTCACAAAAGTCAGGGAATATAGCAGGCATACATCTTCGAAAGGTAGCAGGTGCATTACATAAACCGAAAGGCATACGTCCATAAGCAAAGGTACCGAAAGGGCAAGTAAAAGTGGTCTTTTCCTGATCCTCTTTTGACACAGGTATTTGAGAGAAACCAGAATAACCGTCTAGAAAGAAAAAATGTGTATGTTTGGATAATCTTTCTAGCATTTGATCAATAAAAGGTAAAGTGTAATGATCCTTTCTAGTAGCTTTATTTAATTTGCGGAAATCAATTACCATTCTATAACCTGTAACAATTCTTTGTGGGATCAATTCGTCTTTATCATTAGGAACGACGGTAATACCTCCCTTCTTAGGGACACAATGGACATGACTTACCCACTGACTATCAGCAACAGGATAAATTATACCTGCCTCCAGAAGCTTTAGTATTTCATTTCTTACCACTTCTTTCATCTTAGGATTTAACCGTCGTTGGTGATCAACAACCGATTTAGCATCTTTCTCCAATTTTATTTTATGCTGGCATAGAGTGGGACTAATGCCCTTAAGATCATCAAGAGTATATCTAATAGCAACACGGTGCTTCTTCGGAGTTTTCAATAATCTCTCTTCTTCATGCTCTGAAAGGTTAGCACTAACAATAACAGGATATATCTTATTTTCATCAAGATAAGCATATTTAAGAGTATCAAGTAATCGTTTAAGCTCAAACACGGGATCACCCTTGGGTGGAGGAGGATCCCCTAGAATTTCAACAGGCAAGTTGTGTTTCAAAATAGGTCCCTGTTTAAAGAATACTTCATATGTTTCCCTTCTTTCATTCATAAGCATATCATTTTCATGGTATAGCAAATATTGTTCTAAAGGATCATTAGGAGGCACGGCAATAGAAGCAAGACCAATAATTTCATATTTACTAGGAAATTCTTTATCATGGGTTTGTCTACGAAATTTAGCAAAATTAAAATCATGAGACATACCCCCTAAACCAACAGTAACAATATCCTTCTTGCAGTCTATCTTAGCATTAACAGTATTCAAGAAGGGTCTACCAAATATAATGGGACAAAAGTCATCTTGTGGGGAACCAAGAACAAGAAAATCAATAGGATATTTAACTTTCCCACACAAGACTTCAACATCTCTAACAATCCCAACTGGTGAAATAGTATCTCTATTGGCAAGCTTAATTGTAACATCAATATCTTCTATCTCAGTAGGTGCAATATCATGCATAATTTCTTTGTATAAGGAATGAGGTATTGCACTCGCACTAGAACCCATGTCACATAAGCCATGATAGCAATGATCTCCTATTTTAACAGAAACAACAGGCATGCCTACAACAGGTCTATGTTTATCTTAGTATCGGGTCTAGCAATTCTAGCAGCTTCATCACAAAAGTAAATAACATGCCCATCAGTATTATCGACCAAGGGATCTTTAACCATAGCAATACTAGGTTCAACTTTAATTTCCTCAGGGGGTGTATGTAACGCCCACGATGCGACTATATCTCCCACGTGTCGGAGCACAACTTAGAGGCATAACCGCATTGTAAGCAATGTCGCAAGAGGGGTAATCTTTACACATCACATGTACCGAATAAGGACAGAGGTACATAGTTGGCTTCCAATCGCCACTTCACACAATACATGAGTAAAGCATTACAACATCTAGATACAATCAAGGTCCGACTACGGAACCAAAATAAAAGAAGACCACCCCTAATGCTACAGATCCCCGATCGCACCGACTGGGCTCCACTACTGATCAAGTGGAAACGAAACAACATAACGAAAATGAACTTCATCGAGCTCCTCCTTGAGCTTGGTTGTGTCACCTGCACGATATCATCGGCACCTGCAAGCTGGTTTTGGAAGTATCTTTGAGTCACGGGGAATCAGCAATCTCACACCCCCATGATCAAGACTATTTAAGCTTATGGGTAGGTAAAAGGTATGAGGTGGAGCTGCAGCAAGCACTAGCATATATGGTGGCTAACATACGCAAATGAGAGCGAGAAGAGAAGGAAAAGCACGTTCGAGAATCTATGATCAAGAAGTGATCCTAGAGCAACCTACGTCAAGCATAACTCCAACACCATGTTCACTTCCCGAACTCCACCGGAAAGAGACCATCACGGCTACACACGCTGTTGATCCATTTTAATTAAGTTAAGTTTCAGGTTTTCTACAACCGGACATTAACAAATTCCCATCTGCCCATAACCGCGGGCACGACTTTGGAAAGTTCAAATCCCTGCAGGGGTGTCCTAACTTAGCCCATCACAAGCTCTCACGGTCAACGAGGGATATTCCTTCTCCTAGGAAGACCTGATCAGTCTCGGAATCCCGGTTATAAGACATTTTGACAATGGTAAAACAAGACCAGCAAAGCCGCCCGATGTGTCGACAAATCCCGATAGGAGTCGCACGTATCTTGTTCTCAGGGCACACTGGATAGGTCAAGCTACGAGTAAAACCAACCCTCGAGTTGCCCCGAGGTGGCCCCGCAAGCTGCCCGTTTCGGACCAACACTTAGAGGAGCACTGGCCCGGGGGGTTAAAATAAAGATGACCCTCGGGAGAGCGACTCTCAAGGGAAAAGTAGGTGGTGGTGAGGCAAATGGTAAAACCAAGGTTGGACCTTGCTGGAGGAGTTTTATTCAAAGCGAACTGTCAAGGGGTTCCCATTATAACCCAACCACGTAAGGAACGCAAAATCAAGGAACATAACACCGGTATGACGGAAACTAGGGCTGCAAGAGTGGAACAAAACACCAGGCATAAGGCCGAGCGTTCCACCCTTTACCAAGTATATAGATGCATTAATTAAATAAGAGATATTGTGATATCCCAACAAAATATCCATGTTCCAACAAGGAACAAACTCCATTCTTCACCTGCAACTAGCAACGCTATAAGAGGGGATGAGCAAAGCGGTAACATAGCCAAACAACGGTTTGCTAGGACAAGGTGGGTTAGAGGTTTGACATGGCAATATGGGAGGCATGATAAGCAAGTGGTAGGTATCGCATCATAGGCATAGCAATAGAGCGAGCATCTAGCAAGCAAAGATAGAAGTGATTTCGAGGGTATGTTCATCTTGCCTGAGATCCCGCAAGGAAGAAGAACGAGTCCATGAAGAAGACAAATGGACGAAGTCGAACCGATCCTCACAAACGCGACGTTATCGGAACTAACCCGAAGAAGAAACACCGGAAAGAAGCAAACAACATAGTAAACAACCATCACATAGACATGGCATGATGCACAATCAAGAATGATGCATGTCCGGTTTAATGAAGCATGGCATGGCAAAGTGCACAAACAACCCTACAAATTAAGTGGAGCTCAACATGCAACTCCGTTGCATATTGACGAAACACCATGTGACTTATTTAGCTCAATCTTGTTTATGTACCCAACAATATTAAATGTTGTTAAACATGGCAAGAGGGTGAAGCAAAGTAAAACTACCTATCTAGGCAAGTTTAAATGAGGCCGGAAACAACGAACAACAATTCTGGTAAAACCCCATATGCATATTTTAGGTTTGGTACTGTTCTGCCTTAAACCATATTTATAGTTGTTAAACATGCAAAGTAAAGCCACCATGATAAACTAGGCATTTTTCTACCCCATTTACATATAAAGTTTGTTAGGTTTGGAGCTACGGCTATTTAGTTATGAAATAAAGCATTTTAACATGACATAGGAGCAAATTTAATCACATAGTAGTTTAAACATTTTAACCATGGATGAAAATGACATATTATGAAACTAGATGCAATTCTAAGCATTTTTCATATATAAGTTATTGCAAATGATGTACGGTTGAGAAGTTATTAAATGCATGAAGTCTAGGGGGTTCTCTGCAAAACTGGATTCTCTGGAATAAAAGATAAATTCGTTCAGGGGGAAAAATATGTCCTGGGCCGAAACTGCGGCATCGCTGGGCCGAACAGGAGGAGCTGTGGGGAGCTCACCCATGGGCCAAGCCCAGCTGGAGAGGAGGAGGCCCAAACGCAGCAGATCTGGCCTCGGGTGTGTTTGCGACCCAGGAGGCTGGGAGCGAGGCTGCGGTGGATCCACGCGACGAGCAGTCAACGCGGGCGCGGCTCCCTACTGTCGCTCGAAGCAGGGGAAAACAAGCGGGCGGACTTAGCGCGATGCAGAGGAGCTGACGTGGCTCTGCTCACTCACAGAAGAGGCAGGGGTCGATCGAGGTTCACCGGGAAGACGCAGCGGGCGGCGGACTTGACGGAGCTCGGCGAGGGGATCAGTCATGGCGGCGCCGGGCTTGAGAGGAGGCCGTCAGCCACGGCGTGGAGATGTTCCAGCGCTCGTGCGCATGCAGGTGTGAGGAGGGCCTCGCCGGGTTCGTGCGGGAGGAGTGCAGGAGGCGCACGAGGAGGGACTTGGCACGGTCGAGGGCGACGGCCTCAGGTCAGGGGAGGTCGGGCGCAGGACGAGGTGAACGGCGGCAGGAGGTAGCTCCCGTTCATGGCGGTGCCATCCTGGTGGCTTCCTGCAGAACGGGAGGGAGAGAGAGCGGTGAGCTCAGGAGAGAGAGCAGGAAAAGGAGAGGAGGAGGAGGAGGAGACGGGGAGCGGTGGCATGACCTGGTTGCCGGAGCAGCGAGGCGACGGGAGGAAGGAGGAGGTGCTTGAGCGGCTCAGCGGCGGCCATGGGAGCTCGTGCTCCTTGCGCGGCTGCACGAGGCAGGGTCTCTGGATCCATCGCTCTGCGTGGGGGACTCGGTTGCCGGCGCGGGAAGGCACGGGATGCAGGGGGTCGAGTGAGGGAGCAGCAGAGGATGGAGGAGGAGGCGATGTGGCGCTGGTCGATTGGATCGATCCGATCTGGGAGGATCCCGAGGTGGATGCGGGAGTGTGGCGGCGGCGGGTGAGGGAAAGATGGGACAACTAGCCTAAAACTTAGGGTTTTGTCTGGTTATATAGGTAGGGGATTTGACGTTAGACTATTTGGTCCCGCCGATAAAAATCGGACGGTCGCGAATAAAATAGCTAGCGAGTCCAAATAAGAAAACGGAGACGTTTTGTAGATGTTTGGGGATGATCCGGACCCAACGGTGACAACTGTCCGGGTCGGGTCCGGGGAAGTTTCGGACATGCACGCGAGGGGTCGGTTGGAACTTGTGGGCTGTGCAGAAGGGCTCGAGCTGAGAGAAGAGAAGAGAGAGAGGCCCGGCGACTGTTTCCGGAGACCGAAAACGTCCGACGTGTGCCCGGCTATAATGCCGCTGTAGTTTAACGGTTGGGCTATCAAACAAACTCCGAATGCGATGAAACTTGACAGGCGGTCTATCTACACTATAATAAGACCACACGCCAACTTTCAACCCAATCTGAGAACATTTTACGGCCATTTATAAAATAATATTCCGGACGTGCCGCGAGCGCGTGCAAGTGTGTCTGGACTCAGAACGGACAATAGAAGGAACGGGGAGACCGGGACAGATGCAAGTTTTGAAAACATGATGATGCAATGCACATGATGACATGATAAGATGCAACACGCAAGCAAATGACATGGCAACGTCGGAGAATAACTGGAAGACACCTGGCGCATCGGTCTTGGGGCGTCACAACACTCCACCCCTACGAGAGGATCTCGTCCCGAGATCTAGAATGGCACCGGAGGGAAAAATGGAAGAGAAAGAGAAGAGGTAAAACTAAGTTTCTTCTTTGACAAATGAGTGAGACCAAAGAACCTTGAAAAGGTTAAGCCATTTCGAGAAAAGAATACAATGGAGATGAACGAAGTTGAAAACACTCCGTTAGAAAAGAGGGACAAGGAAGAACAACTTCGGGCAGCACTCTGATTGAAAATAAAAGGAATTGAATAAGAACTTGATAAGATGAAAAGACATTGCTGAAATCACAACATACAGCCTCCGGAACTATTGAATGAATGGAACAAGGGGTAAGAAAGATCTCAGACAGCACTCCGGTTGAAAAGAGATGCAAGGCTTGATAAGGCGAAAAGAACTTGAGCAAAAGGGCACAACACTCCGGTTAAATGGATAGGCATGAAAAGAACATGATCTTTGACAAAACGAGATGATGGGTTGAAAAGAGCAACATCACAATGCCTGCGGAACAAAAGTAAGAATGGTATCAAAAGAACGGAGGAGAAACAACAACTTCTACCTCAAATGAGCTTGAAAAATCATCTTTAGGAGAAGGGTCGAACGGAGTTGTTGGAAAACCAACAACGAAAAGAACAGGGTTGTAGTGGGCTTAAGGAGAACATCTCAAAACTATGAGGTGAAATTCTGCCACTAACGAAAACAATAGATTAGATTAATATGAACAAGGAGATGAGAAACTTATTTCACCGGGAGGATAAATGAAGAACTAGGGTCGTTTATAATCACCATAAATAGCACAATCCTTAGGGAAAGCTTTAGGTGAAATATAACCCAAGATAACTCCAATGAAGAGATTGATGGGTTTCAAAGGATCTCATGAATGAATTGAAAATGATGGGTTTAAAATATGTCATTCCGGACAACTTGTCAATCATGAACACGAAGGAAAAATTATCACCAATGACATAACACCACCTCAAAAGATGAGATATGAAGAACTGCACTTAGAAATGCAAGATGAAGAATTATTAAACTCCTCAAGACAAAACATGTGTTGAGCACCATGTTTATATTAGAGTATAGCTTGGTGGATCTTAGCTCCGAGAGAAATCTTGAAGAACAATTGAAGAATGAAAAGTATCCTTGCAAACCATCATGTAGCCTCCAAGAAGAACTCCGGTAATAAAAGGATGATCAAAACGAAAGGAAAGAGAAGTTGAGAACACAAGGTGAAGCCTTGTAATGATTTAGATGGATCTTCGTGGTGATAATGCGGAAAACATGGCACTCCAGAAAAGAAAAGGTGAAGCATCTCGGACCGAGAATGTGATATGATGAACAACTCCGGAAAGAAGAAACTGGATCACTTGGATGAAACAATAATAAGAATTACGTTATGCGTATCCTTCACCAATTTAGATTCATGACAAGCACGGATTTGGCATACTACTTATTCTCGTAGAAAGGATTAAGATAGATATTACGCAAACTTGGGAAGGTCTTCAACGAACCACCGGTAGGATTGGAAAAAACAAATGAATCGATATGATACCAAGAGAAAAGAAATTTTGAATGAACCACCGTAAGAATTGAAAATGAACAAAGAAAAGATAAGGAAACACCGGGAAGAATTAGAGAATGAATGAAAAAACTAGAGAGAATTTAGATACATGAGAACTAAGAGATCATGAACTGATTAGAGGATGTTTGAGCGATGCACCGGTAAGATTTAGAGAAAGAGAGCTGAAGGCTGGAATGAATAATTCTGAGATGATAGCCTCCGGAGAAACAAACTGAAAATACTCTGAATTACTCCGGATGGGTGAAAAGAATTCTCACAATTGAAAACAATTATGAGAGGATGGCATTAAGCTAGAACCACGAATCTTCGAGAGAAGGCACAAGATTTAGAGGAAACACTCTTCTTTGGTCTTCAAATGTTGAGAATGACAACGAGAAACACCAACATGAGTTGTTGAGATACTCCGGGATGGCGAATAGAAAGGTTGAGCCAATGGTGAAAAGAATTTGAAAGATCTTGGTGAAAGGCATTTGACTGATGAAAATTCATTCTTACGTCAAACTTTAGAAAAGAATTTGAGAAGGTCCGGAAAAATAAGAAGAGTCAGGTAAGATCCTGGGAAAAGACATGTGGGTTAGGGCCCACTCAAGAGAAACACCGTTGAAAAGATTTAAAGAGAGAGATTGCACTGGTTGAATTAAAATGGTTTGAATGAGATAACAACCTCGGAATAGGTTTGAATGGATCTTGAAGGAAAAGACAAGCCTTCCGAGATATCTTCAGCACTCCGGAATAATTGAATAGCGAGAAATGAATGGATATGATGAGCACCGGCATGAGAAGGTATTTTAAACGAGGAAAAAGGGATATGATCCACACCAAAAACTTGAATTAAAACCACCGGAGAAGAAAGAGAACGAACAGTGATGGACTTGTAGAGCATCTTCATGAGAATCACCGGATAAGAGC
Organism: Triticum urartu; assembly: GCF_003073215.2. Taxonomy (NCBI): domain Eukaryota; kingdom Viridiplantae; phylum Streptophyta; class Magnoliopsida; order Poales; family Poaceae; genus Triticum; species Triticum urartu. The sequence continues at coordinate 644,773,325 of NC_053028.1, read as the reverse complement.
ATTGACTGAAAGGAATGGAGAGACTTCATATCCATAAAATGGATAACGAACTAAGAAATCTGAGTCCTTGAAAAAAAAGGGGGGGGGGGGGGGGGGGAAAAACAAAGGCAACTTGGAACGAATGAAGCAAACACCGTTGAGAAGAACTGATAATTGATCTTGCTAATGTTGAAGTGATCGGATCCACTTGAAGAGAGACACGCCGGTTGAAAAGGATTGACATGACAATCTTGATTATCATGAAGGATTTGTATTCACATGGGAGTATGAGAACACTGATGTCTACTACACAACCTTCTTCTTGTAGACGTTGTTGGGCCTCCAAGTGCAGAGGTTTGTAGGACAGTAGCAAATTTCCCTGAAGTGGATGACCTAAGGTTTACCAATCCGTAGGAGGTGTAGGATGAAGATGGCCACCGGTGAGGGTTCCCCCCTCCGGCAGGGTGCTGGAACAGGGTCCCGATTGACTTTTGGTGGCTACGGAGGCTTCTGGCGGCGGAACTCCTGATCTATCTTGCGTTTTGGAAGTTTTAGGGTACGTGGAGTTATATAGGCAGAAGAAGCACATCAGGGGAGCCACAGGGGCCCCACGAGGCAGGGGCGCGCCCTGGGGGGTGGGCGCCCCCCCCCCCACCCTCGTGGGCAGCTCACGTATCTTCTGACGTGGGGTCCAAGTCCATCAGGTGTGTTTCCTTCCAAAAATAACTTCTCTAGTTGATTTCGTTCCGTTTTGACTCCGTCTGATATTCCTTTTCTTCAAAACACTGAAATAGGCATAAAACAGCAAATTCGGGTTGGGCCTCCGGTTAATAGGTTAGTCCCAAAAATAATATAAAAGTGGATAATAAAGCCCAATATTGCCCAAAACAATAGATAATATAGCATGGAGCAATCAAAAATTATAAATACGTTGGAGACGTATCAAGCATCCCCAAGCTTAATTCCTGCTCGTCCTCGAGTAGGTAAATGATAAAAAAGATAATTTTTGATGTGGAATGCTAGTTGGCATAATTTCAATGTAATTCTTCTTACTTGTGATATGAATATTCAGATCCATAAGATTCAAGACAAAAGTTCATATTGACATAGAAATAATAATACTTCAAGCATACTAACTAAGCAATCATGTCTTCTCAAAATAACATGGCCAAAGAAAGTTATCCCTACAAAATCATATAGTCTGGCTATGCTCCATCTTCACCACACAAAATATTTAAATCATGCACAACCCCGATGACAAGCCAAGCAATTGTTTCATATTTTTTATGTTCTCAAACTTTTTCAATCTTCACGCAATACATGAGCGTGAGCCATGGACATAGCACTTTAGGTGGAATAGAATGGTGGTTGTGGAGAAGACAAAAAGGGAGAAGATAGTCTCACATCAACTAGGCGTATCAACGGGCTATGGAGATGCCCATCAATAGATATGAATGTGAGTGAGTAGGGATTGCCATGCAACGGATGCACTAGAGCTATAAGTATATGAAAGCTCAACAAAAGAAACTAGTGGGTGTGCATCCAACTCGCTTGCTCACGAAGACCTAGGGCATTTTGAGGAAGCCCATCATTGGAATATACAAGCCAAGTTCTATAATGAAAGATTCCCACTAGTATATGAAAGTGACAACATATGAGACTCTCTATATGAAGAACATGGTGCTACTTTGAAGCACAATATATGAGACTCGCTATATCATGGTGCTACTTTGAAGCACAAGTGTGGAAAAGGAATAGTAGCATTATCCCTTTTATTTTTTATTTTTTTTATTTTTTTATTTGGCCTTTCTCCTTTTTTTGGCCTTTCTTTTTTTTGGGACAATGCTCTATTGAATGATGATCATCACACTTCTATTTATTTACAACTCAATGATACAACTCGATACTAGAACAAGATATGACTCTATATGAATGCCTCCGATGGTGTACCAGGATATGCAATGAATCAAGAGCAACATGTATGAAAGAATTATGAATGGTGGCTTTGCCAGAAATACAATGTCAACTACATGATCATGCAAAGCAATATGACAATGATGAAGCGTGTCATAATAAACGGAATGGTGGAAAGTTGCATGGAAATATATCTCGGAATGGCTATGGAAATGCCATAATAGGTAGGTATGGTGGCTGTTTTGAGGAAGGTATATGGTGGGTTTATGGTATCGGCGAAAGTTGCGCGGTACTAGAGAGGCTAGCAATGGTGGAAGGGTGAGAGTGCGTATAATCCATGGACTCAACATCAGTCATAAAGAACTCACATACTTATTGCAAAAATCTATTGGTTATCGAAACAAAGTACTATGCGCATGCTCCTAGGGGGATAGATTGGTAGGAAAAGACCATCGCTCGTCCCCGACTGCCACTCATAAGGAAGGCAATCAATAAATAAATCATGCTCCGACTTCATCACATAACGGTTCACCATACGTGCATGCTACGGGAATCACAAACTTCAACACAAGTATTTCTCAAATTCACAACTACTCAACTAGCATGACTCTAATATCACCATCTCCATATCTCAAAACAATCATCAAGCATCAAACTTCTCTTAGTATTCAACACACTCATAAGAGAATTTTATTATTAATATTGTATACCTAGCATATTAGGATTTTAAGAAAATTACCATGCTATTTAAGACTCTCAAAATAATATAAGTGAAGCATGAGAGTTCATCTATTTCTTCAAAATAAAACTACCACCATGCTCTAAAAGATATAAGTGAAGCACTAGAGCAACAACAAACTACTCCGAAAGATATAAGTGAAGATCAATGAGTAGTTTAATAATTATGCAACTATGTGAAGACTCTCTAAAATTTAATAATTTCAGATCTTGGTATTTTATTCAAACAGCAAGCAAAGCGAAATAAAATGACATTCTAAGAATAGCAAACATCACGTGAAGAAGCAAAAACTTAGGATCAACCGAAACTAACCGATAGTTGTTGAAGAAGAAAGATGGGATGCCAACCGGGGCATCCCCAAGCTTAGATGCTTGAGACTTCTTGAAATATTATCTTGGTGTGCCTTGGGCATCCCCAAGCTTGAGCTTTTGTGTCTCCTTAATTCCTCTCATATCACGGTCTCCCTAAATCTCAAAAGCTTCATCCACACAAAACTCAACAAGGACTCGTGAGATAAGTTAGTATAAACCATTGCCAAAACCTTATCATAATCTACTGTAGCAAATCACTAAAATTATTATTAAACATTGCATACTAAATGCCTCTTCATATTTAATAGTCCTATCCTCAAATAGAATCATTAAAGAAGCAAACATATGCAAACATAACAGCAATCTGCCTAAACAGGATAGTCTGTAAAGAATGCTGCAACATCCATACTTCCCTAGATCCAAAAATTATGAAAGAAAATTCTAACTGTAGTAAATTTATCAGAGCTTAATATTAAAAAGGTTTCAACATTTTATCACATTCTGACTTTTCTAGGGAATTATTGCAATAGCGGTAAACTTTCTGTTTTCAAACAGCAACATGTATACTTGTAACATAGGCACAGTAAAGGCTATCAATGCCACTTTTATTGAAATAAAAGATGAAAAACATTGTTATAAATAACATCAAGCAAATACTAACAAAATAAATTGACTCTCCAAGCAAAACACATATCATGTGGTGAATAAAAATATAGCTCCAAGTAAAGTTACCGATGAACGAAGACGAAAGAGGGGATGCCTTCCGGGGCATCCCCAATCTTAGGCTCTTGTTTGTCCTTGAATATTACCTTGGGGTGCCTTGGGCATCCCAAATCTTAGGCTCTTGCCACTCCTTATTCCGTAGTCCATCAAATCCTTACCCAAAACTTTAAAACTTCACAACACAAAACTTAACAAAAAACTCGTAAGCTCCTTTAGCGAAAGAAAACAAAACACCACTTCAAGGTACTGCAATGAACTCATTCTTTATTTATATTGGTGTTAAAACTAATTTATTCCAACTTCTCTATGGTTTATAAACTATTTTACTAGCCATAGATTCATCAAAATAAGCAAACAACACACGAAAAACAGAATCTGTCAAAAACAGAACAGTCTGTAGTAATCTGGATCAAACGTATACTTATGGAACTCATAAAATTCTCAAATAAATTTCTGGACCTGAGGAATTTATCTATTAATCATATTCAAAAAGAATTAACTAAATATCACTCTCCAAATAAAAATGGCAGCAGTTATCGTGAGCGCTAAAGTTTCTGTTTTTCACAGCATGATCACCAAGACTTTCCCCATGTCTTCCCAAAGGTTCTACTTGGCACAAACACTAACTAAAAGCATAAAACCACATCTAAACAGAGGCTATATGAATTATTTATTACTAAACAGGAACAAAAAGCAAGGGACAAAAATAAAATTGGGTTGCCTCCCAACAAGCGCTATCGTTTAATGCCCCTAGCTAGGCATGATGATTTCAATGATGCTCACATAAAGGATAAGAATTGAAACATAAAGAGAGCATCATGAAGAATATGACTAGCACATTTAAGTCTAACATGCTTCCTATGCATAGGGATTTTTTGAGCAAAGAACTTGTGGGAACAATAATCAACTAGCATAGGAAGGCAAAACAAGCATAACTTCAAGATTTTAAGCACATAGAGAGGAAACTTGATATTATTGCAATTCCTACAAGCATATATTCATCCCTCATAATAATTTTCAGTAGCATCATGAATGAATTTAACAATATAACTATCACATAAAACATTCTTTTCATGATCTACAAGCATAGAGTTTTTATTACTCTCCACATAAACAAATTTCTTCTCATGAATAATAGTGGGAGCAAACTCAACAAAATAATTATCATGTGAGACATAATCCAATTGAAAACTAAAATCATGATGACAAGTTTCATGGATATCATTATTGTTTATAGCATACAAGTCATCACAATAATCATCATAGATAGCAACTTTGTTCTCATAATCAATTGGAACCTCTTCCGGAATAGTGGAATCATTACTAAATAAAGTCATGACCTCTCCAAATCCACTTTCATCAATATAATCATCATAAATAGGAGGCATGCTTTCATCATAATAAATTTGCTCATCAAAACTTGGGGGATAAAAAATATCATCTTCATCAAACATAGCTTCCCCAAGCTTGTGGCTTTGCATATCATTAGCATCATGGATATTCAAGGAATTCATACTAACAACATTGCAATCATGCTCATCATTCAAATATTTAGTGCCAAACATTTTATAGATTTCTTCTTCTAGCACTTGAGCACAATTATCCTTTCCATCATACTCACGAAAGATATTAAAAAGGTGAAGCGTATGAGACAAACTCAATTCCATTTTTTATAGTTTTCTTTTATAAACTAAACTAGTGGTAAAACAAGAAACTAAAAGACTCGGTTGCAAGATCTAAAGATATACCTTCAAGCGCTAACCTCCCCAGCAACGGCACCAGAAAAGAGCTTAGTTGACGGGGTGTTAGTGCCGCTTTCCTCACCTCCCCGGCAACGGCACCAGAAAAGATCTTGATGTCTACTACACAACCTTCTTCTTGTAGACGATGTTGGGCCTCCAAGTGCAGAGGTTTGTAGGACAGTAGCAAATTTCCCTCAAGTGGATGACCTAAGGTTTATCAATCCGTAGGAGGCGTAGGATGAAGATGGCCACCGGTGAGGGTTCCCCCCTCCGGCAGGGTGCCGGAACAGGGTCCCGATTGACTTTTGGTGGCTACGGAGGCTTCTGGCGGCGGAACTCCCGATCTATCTTGCGTTCTGGAAATTTTAGGGTACGTGGAGTTATATAGGCAGAAGAAGCACGTTAGGGGAGCCACGGGGGCCCCATGAGGCAGGTGGCGCGCCCCCCACCCTCGTGGGCAGCTCCCGTATCTTCTGACGTGGGGTCCAAGTCCATCAGGTGTGTTTCCTTCCAAAAATAACTTCTCCAGTTGATTTCATTCCGTTTCGACTCCGTCTGATATTCCTTTTCTTCAAAACACTGAAATAGGCATAAAACAGCAAATCTGGGCTGGGCCTCTGGTTAATAGGTTAGTCCCAAAAATAATATAAAAGTGGATAATAAAGCCCAATATTTCCCAAAACAGTAGATAATATAGCATGGAGCAATCAAAAATTATAGATACGTTGGAGAAGTATCAAACACCGTCTAGGAGAGGTATGGAATCAACATTTGACATTGAAGCAACTCGAATACCACAACTGAAAACAAAACAAAGGATTGGCTTGCAAAATAAGCCAGAACAAACATATGATAAAGATTTTGTCCGAAGTTTTCGTGGTGGGGCCTACACGGGCTCGATCGTACAACACCGTCATGTACAAGGCAGTGCACATGACATACGAAGCGTGCCTGAGTCAGCATAGCCAAGGACTCTTTAAGACACAATGATACCACTGTAAAACCAACCGTGGATAGGCGGACCACTAGAGGTCGAACCCGAATTTCATATCATACATCTGTCGGAAAGATATCCTAAGAGCTACTTGAACTCCCACTTATAAACTCCTGAAACTTTCCGGTTATGCAATCAGGTGTTGGGGATACAGGGGAAGCATAATATCTCACCCAAAACTAACAAATCCTACATCCAGTTGTATCCATCCTTCAACACATAACCAAGAAACCTTCAGAAATCGTTTACCTCAACCTTCGAAAAGCATCCGTTATACGAGTTATGGCAATACTCCCGAACTCCCGCCCCGGTACTGGGTGGCATCGAGGTTATCTCACCAACAACTGCATAAAAGAGATTTTCGATGTCGGCGAAACTCAGGTATTCCAGAACTGCAACGATAAAATTGTGACGACAACACCTCGGAGCTCAACTCCCCGGGACACTGCCACAACCCCTAAATGTTAGGAGGCACCAAGAACAATGTTCTTGTCACAAAACCATCGGAACGATTCCAAGATACCCGCGTGATCCTAAAAATAATTTTAGTGAAATTTGAGAAGAGAAGAGTCAAAACTCTACGTCAGGATGCCTCACCAGAGCGACAACGGGACTGAGGAGTAAAAAGAATCCTACTCTCCGATATATATAATCCTATAAGACTCAAAAAAAAATTTCTAGACTCAACAACGCCAGCGATTCGATCAAGCAGGGGGCTCCTAAGGTCGGGGAAGGCTCTGATTACCAACTTGTAACGCCCATGATGCGGCTATATCTCCCACGTGTCGGAGCACGACTTAGAGGCATAACCGCATTGTAAGCAATGTCACAAGAGGGGCAATCTTTACACATCCCATGTACTGAATAAGGAAAGAGGTACATAGTTGGCTTACAATCGCCACTTCACACAATACATGAGTAAAGCATTACAACATCCGGATACAATCAAGGTCCGACTACGGAACCAAAATAAAAGAAGACCACCCCTAATGCTACAGATCCCCGATCGCACTGACTGGGCTCCACTACTGATCAACTGGAAACGAAACAACATAACGAACACGAACTTCATCGAGCTCCTCCTTGAGCTTGGTTGCGTCACCTGCACGATATCATCGGCACCTGGAAGCTGGTTTTGGAACTATATGTGAGTCACGGGGACTCAGCAATCTCACACCCTCGCGATCAAGACTATTTAATCTTATGGGTAGGTAAAAGGTATGAGGTGGAGCTGCAGCAAGAACTAGCATATATGGTGGCTAACATATGCAAATGAGAGCAAGAAGAGAAGGCAAAGCACATTCGAGAATCTATGATCAAGAAGTGATTGTAGAGCAACCTACGTCAAGCATAACTCCAACACCGTGTTTACTTCCCGAACTCCGCCGGAAAGAGACCATCATGGCTACACACGTTGTTGATCCATTTTAATTAAGTTAAGTTTCAGGTTTTCTACAACCGGACATTAACAAATTCCCATCTGCCCATAACCGCGAGCACGGCTTTCGAAAGTTCAAATCCCTGCAGGGGTGTCCCAACTTAGCCCATCACAAGCTCTCAGGGTCAACGAAGGATATTCCTTCTCCCAGGAAGACCCGATCAGTCTCGGAATCCCGGTTACAAGACATTTCGACAATGGTAGAACAAGACCAACAAAGCCGCCCGATGTGCCGACAAATCCTGATAGGAGTCGCACGTATCTAGTTCTCAGGGCACACCGGATAGGTCAAGCTACACGTAAAACAAACCCTCGAGTTGCCCCGAGGTGGCTCCGCAGGCTGCCCGTTTCGGACCAACACTCTGAGGAGCACTGGCCCGGGGGGGTTAAAATAAAGATGACCCTCGGGAGCGCGACTCTCAAGGGAAAAGTAGGTGGTGATGAGGCAAATGGTAAAACCAAGGTTGGGCCTTGCTGGAGGAGTTTTATTCAAAGCAAACTATCAAGGGGTTCCCATTATAACCCAACCGTGTAAGGAACGCAAAATCAAGGAACATAACACCGGTATGACGGAAACTAGGGCGGAAAGAGTGGAACAAAACACCAGGCATAAGGCCGAGCCTTCCACCCTTTACCAAGTATATAGATGCATTAATTAAATAAGAGATATTGTGATATCCCAACAAAATATCCATGTTCCAACAAGGAACAAACTCCATTCTTCACCTGCAACTAGCAACGCTATAAGAGGGGTTGAGCAAAGCGGTAACATAGCCAAACAACGGTTTGCTAGGACAAGGTGGGTTAGAGGTTTGACATGGCAATATGGGAGGCATGACAAGCAAGTGGTAGGTATCGCAGCATAGGCATAGAAATAGAGCGAGCATCTAGCAAGCAAAGATAGAAGTGATTTCGAGGGTATGTTCATCTTGCCTGAGATCCCGCAAGGAAGAAGAACGAGTCCATGAAGAAGACAAACGGACGAAGTCGAACGGATCCTCACAAACGTGACGTTATCAGAACTAACCCGAAGAAGCAACACCGGAAAGAAGCAAACAACATAGTAAACAACCATCACATAGACATGGTATGATTCACAATCAAGAATGATACATGTTCGGTTTAATGAAGCATGGCATGGCAAAGTGCACAAACAACCCTACAAATTAAGTGGAGCTCAACATGCAACTCCGTTGCATATTGACGAAACACAATGTGACTTATTTTAGCTCGATCTTGTTTATGTACCCAACAATATTAAATGTTGTTAAACATGGCAAGAGGGTGAAGCAAAGTAAAACTACCTATCTAGGCAAGTTTAAATGAGGCCAGAAACAACGAACAACAATTCCGGTAAAACCCCATATGCATATTTTAGGTTTGGTACTGTTCTGCCCTAAACCATATTTATAGTTGTTAAACATGCAAAGTAAAGCCACCATGATAAACTAGGCATTTTTCTACCCCATTTACATATAAAGTTTGTTAGGTTTGGAGCTACGGTTATTTAGTTATGAAATAAAGAATTTTAACATGACATAGGAGCAAATTTAATCAAACAGCAGTTTAAACATTTTAACCATGGATGAAAATGACATATTATGGAACTAGATGCAATTTTCATATATAAGTTATTTGCAAATGATGCACGGTTGAGAAGTTATTAAATGCATGAAGTCTTGGGGGTTCTCTGGAATAAAAGATAAATTCGTTCAGGGGGGAAAATATGTCCTGGGCCGAAACTGCGGCATCGATGGGCCGAACAGGAGGAGCTGTGGGGAGCTCACCCATGGGCCAAGCCCAGCTGGAGAGGAGGAGGCCCAAACACAGCAGATCTGGCCTCGGGTGTGCTTGCGACCCAAGAGGCTGGGAGCGAGGCTGCGGTGGATCCATGCGACGAGCAGTCAACGCGGGCGCGGCTCCCTCCTGTCGCTCGAAGCAGGGGAAAACGAGCGGGCGGACTTGGCGCGATGCAGAGGAGCTGACGCGGCTCTGGTCACTCGCAGACGAGGCAGGGGTCGACCGAGGTTCACCGGGAAGACGCAGCGGGCGGCGGACTTGACGGAGCTTGGCGAGGGGATCAGTCATGGCGGCGCCGGGCTTGAGAGGAGGCCGTCAGCCACGGCGTGGAGATCCTCCGGCGCTCGTGCGCGTGCAGGTGTGAGGAGGGCCTCGTCGGGTTCGTGTGGGAGGAGTGCAGGAGGCGTGCGAGGAGGGACTTGGCGCGGTCGAGGGCGACGGCCTCAGGTCAGGGGAGGTCGGGCGCAGGACGAGGTGAATGGCGGCAGGAGGTGGCTCCCTTTCATGGCGGCGCCGTCCTGGTGGCTTCCTGCAGAACGGGAGGGAGAGAGAGCGGTGAGCTCGGGAGAGAGAGCAGGAAAAGGAGAGGAGGAGGAGGAGACGGGGAGCGGTGGCATAACCTGGTTGCCGGAGCGGCGAGGCGACGGGAGGAAGGAGGAGGTGCTCGAGCGGCTCGGCGGCGGCCATGGGAGCTCATGCTCCTTGCACGGCTGCACGAGGCAGGGTCTCTGGATCCATCGCTCTGCGTGGGGGACTCGGTTGTCGGCGCGGGAAGGCACGGGATGCAGGGGGTCAAGCGAGGGTGCATCAGAGGATGGAGAAGGAGGCGATGTGGCACTGGTCGATTGGATCGATCCGATCTGGGAGCATCCCGAGGTGGATGCGGGAGTGTGGCGGTGGCGGGTGAGGGAAAGATGGGACAACTAGCCTAAAACTTAGGGTTTTGTCTGGTTATATAGGTAGGGGATTTGACGTTAGACTATTTGGTCCCTCTGATAAAAATCGGACGGTCGCGAATAAAATAGCTAGTGAGTCCAAATAAGAAAACGGGGACGTTTTGTAGATGTTTGGGGATGATCCGGACCCAACGGTGACAACTGCCCAGGTCGGGTCCGGGGAAGTTTCGGACACGCACGCGAGGGGTCGGTTGGAACTTGTGGGCTGTGCATAAGGGCTCGAGCTGAGAGAAGAGAAGAGAGAGAGGCCCGGCGACTGTTTCTGGAGACCGAAAACGTCCGACGTGTGCCCGACTATAATGCCGCTATAGTTTAACGGTTGGGCTATCAAACGAACTCCGAATGCGATGAAACTTGGCAGGCGGTCTATCTACACTATAATAAGACCACACGCCAACTTTCAACCCAATCCGAGAACATTTTCCGGCCATTTATAAAATAATATTTTGGACGTGCCGAGGGCGCGTGCAAGTGTGTATGGACTCAGAATGGACAACAGAAGGAATGGGGAGACCGGGATAGATGCAAGTTTTGAAAACATGATGATGCAATGCACATGATGACGTGATAAGATGCAACACGCAAGCAAATGACATGGCAACGTCAGCGAATAACTGGAAGACACCTGGCGCATCGGTCTCGGGGCTTCACAGTGTAGGTGTTCTATCATTACTCTTACGAACCACAGTTGAAGCTTTAGCATGATCCTCTATTCTAACAGGGAAAGGTGGTTTCTCAATATAAGCGGTAGGAACAATAGGATCAACATTATAAGTGATAGTATTTTCTTCAACTTTAATAGGTTCAACTACTTTTACTTCAATGGGAGGATGATATTTAAACCACTTCTCCTTAGGGAGATCAACATGAGTAGCAAATGATTCACAGAAAGAAGCTACTATCTCAGAGTCAAGTCCATATTTAGTGTTAAATTCACGAAAAGCATTGGTATCCATAAAATATTTAACACAATCAAACTTAGGTGTTATACCTGACTCCTTACCTTCGTCGAGTTCCCAATCTTCAGAGTTGCGTTTAATTCTTTCCAATAAATCCTATTTGAATTCAATAGTCTTCATCATAAAAGAACCAGTACAAGAAGTATCGAGCATGGAGCTATTATTGAGAGAAAGTCGAGCATAAAATTTTTGAATAATAATTTATCTTGAGAGCTCATGATTGGGGCATGAATATAACATTGACTTAAGCCTCCCCCAAGCTTGAGCGATACTTTCTCCTTCGCGAGGCCAAATATATATATATATATATATATATGATTACGATCATGATGAACCAAATGCATAGGATAAAACTTCTGATGAAATTCCAATTTCAATCGGTTGTAGTTCCATGATCCAATATCATCACATAGCCTAAACCATGTCAATGCCTTTCCGTTCAAAGATAAAGAGAAGACCTTCTTCTTGATAACATCCTCGGGCATACCTCCAAGCTTAAATAATCCACAAACTTCATCCGCATAGATCAGGTGCATATCGGGATGTAATGTTCCATCTCCTGTAAAAAGATTAGCTAGCAGTTTCTCTATCATACCCGAAGGAATTTCAAAGTAAACATTTTCAGTAGGTTCAGTAGGTTGAGGAGCAACTCTTTGCTCTACTGGTCGGGGTGAAGATACCCCGAACAAGCCCCTCGAAGGATTATTTTCCATAGTAACAAGTGACAGTAAATTTCAGCACACTATATAAATTTTTCCTTACCAAATTCCACCTACCAAAGGCGCTTCACTCCCCGGCAACGGCACCAGAAAAGAGTCTTGATGACCCACAAGTATAGGGGATCTATCATAGTTCTTTCGATAAGTAAGAGTGCCGAACCCAACGAGGAGCAGAAGGAAATGATAAGCGGTTTTCAGTAAGGTATTCTCTGCAAGCACTAAAATTATCGGTAACAGATAGTTTTGTGATAAGGTAATTCATAACGGGTAACAAGTAACAAAAGTAAACAAGGTGCAGCAAGGTGGCCCAATCCTTTTTGTAGAAAAGGACAAGCCTATACAAACTCTTATATAAAGGAAAGCGCTCCCGAGGACACATGTGAATTATCGTCAAGCTAGTTTTCATCATGCTCATATGATTCGCGTTCGTTACTTTGATAATTTGATATGTGGTTGGATCGGTGCTTGGGTACTTCCCTTCCTTGGACAAGCATCCCACTTATGATTAACCCCTCTCGCAAGCATCCGCAACTACGAAAGAAGATCTAAGGTAAACCTAACCACAGCATGAAACATATGGATCCAAATCTGCCCCTTATGAAGCAACACATAAACTAGGGTTTAAGCTTCTGTCACTCTAGCAACTCATCATCTACTTATTACTTCACAATGCCTTCCCCTACGCCCAAACAATGGTGAAGTGTCATGTAGTCAACGTTCACATAACACCACTAGAGGAAAGACAACATACATCTCATCAAAATATCGAACGAATATCAAATTCACATGACTACTTATTGGAAGACTTCTCCCATGTCCTCAGGAACAAACGTAACTACTCACAAATCATATTCATGTTCATAATCAGAGGGGTATTAATGTGCATAAAGGATCTGAACATATGATCTTCCACCGAGTAAACCAACTAGCATCAACTACAAGGAGTAATCAACACTACTAGCAACCCACATGCACCAATCTGAGGTTTTGAGACAAAGATCGGATACAAAAGATGAACTAGGGTTTGAGAGGAGATGGTGTTGGTGAAGATGTTGATGGAGATTGACCCCCTCCTGATGAGAGAATCGATGGTGATGACGATGGTGATGATTTCCCCCTCCTGGAGGGATGTTTCCCTGGTAGAATAGCTTCGCCGGAGCCCTAGATTGGTTTTGCCACGGTTCCGCCTCGAGATGGCGGCGCTTCATCCCGAAAGCTTCCTTATGATTGTTTCCAGGGTGAAAGACACCTTATAACCGAAGATGGGCATCGGAGGGCTTCCAGGTGGTCCACGAGGCAGGGGGCGCGCCTAGGGGTTAGGGCGCGCCCTCCACCCTCGTGGACGGTGGGTGGCCCCCCTCTGGTGCTTTCTTTGCCCAATATTTTTAATATATTTCAAAATTGAATTTCGTGGAGTTTCAGGACTTTTGGAGTTGTGGAGAATAGGTCTTTAATATTTGCTCCTTTTCCAGCCCAGAATTCCAGCTGCCGGCATTCTCCCTCTTCATGTAAACCTTGTAAAATAAGAGAGAAAAGGCATAAGTATTTTGACATAATGTGTAATAACAACCCATAATGCAATAAATATCGATATAAAAGCATGATGCAAAATGGACGTATCAACGCGCGGGCAGAGAGTCATCCCCACTACTCTATTTATCTTGACATGCACACATGCCAACTCAGCTATCATACCATATCACCAGGCATGCAATTAAACTATCGAAATTCCTTGCTCTATAATGATGCCATGTTGATACGTCTCCAACGTATCTATAATTTTTTATTGTTCCATGCTGTTATATTATCATTCTTGGATGTTTTATAATCATTTTGTAGTTCTTTTATATCATTTTTTGGTACTAACCCATTTACATAGTGTTAAGTGCTAGTTGCTGTTTTTTGCATGTTTTTTACATCGTAGGAAATCAATACCAAACGGAGTCCAAAAGCAGCGAAACTTTTTGTGGATTTTTTTGGACCAGAAGACATCCAATGGGCCGAAGAAGCGCGTGGGGGGCTGCTCCAAGGGGAGCACAACCCACCAGCAAGCGCGCCCTGGTGGGTTATGCCCACCTCGGGTGCCCCCGGACCGCCTCTTTACTCTATAAATACCCCAATATTCCAGAAACCCTAGGGGAGTCGATGAAAATCAATTCCAGCCATCGCAGAGTCCAGAACCACCAGATCCAATCTAGACACCATCGCGGAGGGGTTCACCACTTCCATTGGTGCCTCTCCGATGATGCGCGAGTAGTTCTTTGTGTTGGGGAATGTAGCATGCAATTTCAAAAAAATTCCTACGATCACGCAAGATCTATCTAGGAGATGCATAGCAACAAGACGGGGAGAGTGTGTCCACGTACCGTAGTAGACCGAAACCGGAAGCGTTAGGTTAACGTGGTTGATGTAGTCGAACGTCTTCACGATCCAACCGATCTAGTACCGAATGTACGACATCTCCGAGTTCAGCACACGTTCAGCTCGATGACGTCCCTCGTGCTCTTGATCCAGTAGAGGGTCGAGGGAGAGTTCCGACAGCACGACGGTGTGGTGACGATGATCGTGATGTGATCCGCGCAAGGCTTCACCTAAGCACTACGACAATATGACTGGAGGAGTAAACTGTGGAGGGGGGCACCGCATACGGCTAAGAGATTTCTTGGTGTGCCTTTGGGGTGCCCCCCCCCCACCCGTATATAAAGGGGGGAGGAGGAGGCCGGCGGCCAGGAGGGGCGCGCCATGGGGGAGTCCTACTTGGACTCCTAGTCCAAGTAGGATTCCCCCCTTTCCTTTCTCCACCGGAGGGAATAGGAAGGAGAGGGAGAGGGAAAGGGAAGGGGGCATCGCCCCCTCCTCCATGTCCTATTCGAACTCCCTAGGAGGGGGTGCGCGGCCACCCCCCGCGGGCTTTCCTCTCTCTCTTTAGGCCCATGTTGGCCGAACACTTCCCCGGGGGGTTCCGGTAACCCCTCGGTACTCCGGAAAAATACCCAAATCACTCGGAACCATTCCGATGTCCGAATATATCCTTCCAATATATGAATCTTTACCTCTCGACCATTTTGAGACTCCTCGTCATGTCCGTGATCTCATCTGGGACTCCGAACAAACTTCGGTAACCAAAACACATAACTCATAATATAAATCGTCATTGAATGTTAAGCGTGCGGACCCTACGGGTTCGAGAACTATGTATACATGACCGAGACACATCTCCGGTCAATAACCAATAGCGGAACCTGGATGCTCATATTGGCTCCTACATATTCTATGAAGATCTTTATTGGTTAAACCACATAACAACATACGTCATTCCCTTTGTCATCGGTATGTTACTTTCCCGAGATTCGATTGTCGGTATCATCATACCTAGTTCGATCTCGTTACCGACAAGTCTCTTTACTCATTCCATAATGCATCATCCCGCAACTAACTCATTAGTTACATTGCTTGCAAGGCTTATAGTGATGTGCATTACCGAGAGGGCCCAGAGATACCTCTCCGATACACGAAGTGACAAATCCTAATCTTGATATATGCCAACTCAACAAATACCTTCGGAGACACCTGTAGAGCAACTTTATAATCACCCACTTACGTTGTGACGTTTGATAGCACACAAGGTGTTCCTCCGGTATTCGGGACTTGCATAATCTCATAGTTAGAGGAATATATATATATATATAAGTCATGAAGAAAGCAATAGTAATAAAACTAAACGATCATTATGCTAAGCTAATGGATGTGTCTTGTCCATCACATCATTCTCCAATGATGTGATCCCGTTCATCAAATGACAACACATGTCTATGGTCAGGAAACTTAACCATCTTTGATTAACGAGCTTGTCAAGTAGAGGCATACTAGGGACACTCTGTTTGTCTATGTATTCACACATGTACTAAGTTTCTGGTTAATAAAATTCTAGCATGAATAATAAACATTTATCATGATATAAGTAAATATAGATAACAACTTTATTATTGCCTCTAGGGCATATTTCCTTCACTTTGTAAACATACGGGTCCGTAGTTAGTAGCTAGATGGTTCCTCTCTCTCATTTGATTCTCAATACAATGGTCTCTCGGAGATCCATGTGATGTAACTCTTTTTTGCGGTGTGTTTGTTGGGATCGGATGAACTTTGAGTTTATGATCAGATCTATCTTTTTATCCATGAATGTTATTTGAGTTTCTTTGATCTCTTGTATTCATGATTTCTTATAGCCTCGTATTTCTTCTCTGATATTTGGGTTTTGTTTGGCCAACTTGATTTATTTATCTTGCAATGGGAAGAGGTGCTTTGTAGTGGGTTCGATCTTAGGGTGCTTGATCCCAGTGAAGAAGGGGAACCGACACATATGTAACGTTGCTACTATGGATAAAACGATGGGGTCTATTTCTACATAAATAGATCTTGTCTACATCATGTCATCATTCTTATTGCATTACTCCGTTTCCATGAACTTAATACACTAGATGCATGCTGGATAGCAGTCGATGTGTGGAGTAATAGTAGTAGATGCAGGCAGGAGTCGGTCTACTAATCTAGGACGTGATGCCTATGTAATGATCATTGCCTGGATATCGTCATGATTATTTGAAGTTCTATCAATTTCCCAATAGTAATTTGTTTACCCACCGTTTGCTATTTTTCTCGAGAGAAGCCACTAGTGAAACCTACGCCCCCGGGTCTCTTTCTCATATTATTTGCCTTTGCGATCTATTTTATTTGCCTTTTATTTTCAGATATATTAAACCAAAAATACAAAATTACCTTGCTACAATTTATTTTATTTGGCGTTTGATCTATCAACATTTACTACTCTCTCACGTCCGTTTGCCAATTTCTGACGCCGCTACCCGAAAGGGATTGACAACCTCTTTTACACGTCAGTTTGCGAGTATTTGATATTTGTGTGCATGTGTTGTTTACGTGGTGTTGCTTGGTTCTCCTACTGGTTCGATAACCTTGGTTTCATCATTGAGGGAAATACCTACCGTCGATGTGCTGCATCATCCCTTCCTCTTTGGGGAAATACCGACGTAGCTTCAAGACACATCAAAAGGAATTTCTGGCGCCGTTGTCGGGGAGGATCTTCAACATATACCAGGTTCCTAATCACAAATCTCATCTCCTCACAATTTACATTATTTACCTTTTGCCTCTCGTTTTCCTCTCCCCCACTTCACAAAAATTTGCCATTTTATTCACCCTCTTTTTCGTTCGCCATTTTCTTGCCGAAACTGTTTTTGAGTGCAATCTTGTTGCATAGTCACCATGGCTCAAGAGAACACCAAGTTGTGTGATTTATCAAATACCAACAACAATGATTTCATTGGCACTCCGATTGCTCCCGCCACTAGTGCGGAATCTTGTGATATTAATACTACTTTGCTGAATCTTGTCATAAAAGATCAATTTTTCGGTACTCCTAATGAGGATGTCGCGTCCCATCTAAATACCTTCGTGGAACTATGTGATATGCAAAAAAAAATATGTGGACAATGATATTGTGAAGATGAAATTATTTCAATTTTCTTTGCGTGATTCTGTAAAAAAAATTGGTTTTCTTCTTTGCCTCGCAATAGTATCGATTCTTGGAATAAGTGCAAAGATGATTTTATCACTAAGTATTTTCCGCCCGCAAAAATTATTTCCCTTAGAACCCAGATCATGAATTTCAAGCAACTTGAACACGAGCATGTTGCACAATCCTGGGAAAGGATGAAAATGATGCTAAGGAATTGCCCAACTCATCGGTTAAATCTTTGGATGATCATACAAAAAAATTTATGCGAGGTTGAATTTTGTTTCTCGTAATCTTTTAGATTCCGCCGCGGGTGGTACTTTTATATAAATTACTTTGGGTGATGCCACCAAATTGCTTGATAATATTATGGAAAATTATTCACAACGGCAGACTGAAAGAGCCCCTACTAGTAAAAAGGTTAATTCGGTTGAAGAAATTTCTTATTTGAGTGAAAAAGTTGATGCTCTTATGAAATTGGTTGCTAGTAAAAGTGCTCCTATTGATTTCAATGATATGCCTTTGTCTAATTTGATTGAGCAAAATAGTGATGTCGTAGATGTGAATTTTATCTCGCGCAACAATTTCAATAATAATGCTTATAGAGGTAATTTTAATCCTAGGCCTTTTCCCAGTAATTCCTCTAATAAGTATGGTAATTCCTATGGAAATCCTTCTTATAATAATCGGAACACATCTGATCTTGAGAATAATATTAAAGAATTTATCAACACGCAAAAAGTTTTCAACACTGCCATAGAAGAAAAGTTGAATAAGATTGATGATTTGTCTAGAAGTGTTGATAGAATTTCTCATGATGTAGAAAATCTCAAGATGAAAATTTTTGTGCCTAAGGTTGAGGAATCAATTAAAGCTCTCTATGTTTCTATGGATGAAAGTAAGAAAAGAACCGCTATGCTTAGAGCTAAAAGAGAATTTTTAGAAAAAGCGTTTTCTAGCGATTAACTTTGTAAAAGTGATGAAGATCTTAAAATGATTGGTGTTTCTTCTATTGATTCCTTGTTTAGTAAAGTTAATATTGATGAAAAAGGGACTGGAGAAGAGTCAAATTTAGCTAGAAGGCGTCTCGATAATTTGGAGGGTGAAAATCTTGTTGAGAAAATTGATAAAAGTGGGTTTGAAGAGGTCAAAACTTTAACTAGTGATGTGCCCACTCTTTTGGATTACAAAGACTTTAATTATTATAGTTGCTCTTTGATTGATTTTATTTCTTTGTTGCAATCCATGATAAATTCACCCCATGCTTATGAACAAAATAAAGCTTTTACTAAACATATTGTTGATGCTATGATGAAAGCTTTAGAAGAAAAGTTGGAATTAGAAGTTTAGTTCCTAGAAAATTGCATGATAAATGGGAACCTACTATCAAAGTAAAGATTAAAAATTATGAGTGTTTTTCTTTGTGTGACTTGGGTGCTAGTGTTTCTACAATTCTGAAATCTTTTGGTGATGTGCTTGGTCTTACCGATATTGAAGAATGTTCTTTAAATTTGCACTTGGCGGATTCTACTATTAAAAATCCTATGGGAAGAATTAATTATGTTCTTATTCTTGCAAATAGGAATTATGTGCCCATAGATTTTATTGTTCTTGATATTGATTGCAATCCGTCTTGTCAGATTATTCTTGTTAGACCATTTTTACGCACTATCGGTGTCGTGATTGTTATGAAAGAAGGCAATATTAAGTTCCAATTTCCACTAAGGAAGGGTATGGAACACTTTCCTAGAACAAGAATTAGGCCACCATATGAATCAATCATGAGGGCATCTTAGGGATCTCGAAACAAAGATGACAAAACTTAGATCCTTGCTTTATGCCTAGTTAGGGGCGTGAAACAATAGCGCTTGTTGGGAGGCAACCCAATGAATAAAATTTGTTTTTGCTTTTTTTATTTCTGTTCTTGAGTGTTAACACAATTATTCTATTGTTATGATTGTGTTTTTGGTGTTTTAATTAGTGTTTGTGCCAAGTAAAGCCTTTAGGATCTTCTTGGGTGATAGTTGTTTGATCTTGCTGAAAAACAGAAACTTTTGCGCTCACGAAAACAATTCTCATTTCTAACCAAAGCGTGATAAAATACCAATTATTTTTTCAGAAGATTAATATACAAATTTCTCAGGTTTTACTAATTTCTCAAGATTTTTGGAGTTACAGAATTATTCGAAATATCCAGATTGCTATAGACTGTTCTGTTTTTGACAGATTTTGTTTTCTTTGCGTCGTGTGCTTGTTTTGATGATTCTATGGTTTTCTTTGATGAGTTTTTGACATATAAAAGTTGGAATACAGTAGATACAATGCGAGAATAAAATTTGAATTGGTTTGATATACTACTTATAGTAGTGATTTGTTTTCTTATACTAACGAATCTCACGAAGGTTTTGTTGAGTTTTGTGTGATTGAAGTTTTCAAGTTTTGGGTTATCTTACGATGGATGAGGGAATAAGAAGTAAGAAGAGCCTAATCTTGGGGATGCCCATGGCATCCACCGCTATTATCCAAAGAGAAGCAAGCAACTAAGCTTGGGGATGCCCCCGAGTGGCATCCCCTCTTTCTTCTAATGATCATCGGTATTTTACTCGAAGCTATATTTTTATTCGTCACATACTATGTGTTTTGCTTGGAGCGTCTTGTATGATATGAGTCTTTGCTTGTTTTGCTTTGTGTTTTTAGTCTTGATTCCTTGCTGGACACACCTATTTGAGAGAGCCAAAATTATGCCATGACTTGTTAGAATTGCTCTCTATGCTTCACTTCAATTTTTATGAGCTATGGACTAGCTCTAGTGCTTCAATTATATCTTTTTGAGCATGGTGTGCTTTAATATTTTTGAAGAAATGCTCTCTTGCTTCACTTAGATTTATTTGAGAGTTAGTAAAAATTTCAATAAATTCTCTCTTGCTTCACTTAAATTAATTTGAGAGAAAGAAATATTATGCTCATGATCTTCACTTATATTTGTTTGAGCTTATCAAAGCAACACATGAAAATTAGTCCCAAAGTGATAGATATCCAAGAAGGATATAATAAAAACTTTCATGAAGATCATTGGACAAAATAAACTTGATTCTTAGTAATAGTTTTGAGATATGATGTTGTGATATGTGAGTCATGTTGATGACTAATTATACTTTAGTAATAATATTGGTGTTAAGGTTTGTGATTCCCTATACAAGCAAGAAAAGTCAATAGTTATGCAATGAAATTATATCCTACTTGTGGTGCATTATTCTATGTTAATTATGCTTAATGATCGCTTATGAGATTATTTGTTTCTTGGTTGGTCACTTCTCAATCTTTTGCTAGCCTTCATTTTGCACTAAGTATGATCACTACTTGTGCTTCCAAAATCCTTTAAACTAGTTTTCCCATATGAGTCCACTATATCTGCCTATATGCGGCATTCTTTTGCTGCCCTAAGCAAATTTGTATGTGCCATCTCTAATATTCAAAATAAATTTCTCTTTTGTGTGCTCGTACCGCTCGCGAGGCGGTGAGGGGTGGCTAATATTTTCCATGCTAGATGTGTTATTCTCACGATGAGTGTTTATTCACTTGTCATTGCACGAGAGTAAGGCAAAGGTATTAGGGATGCCCAGTCCCGAAATGAAAAATGAATTTACTTTATGTTGTCAAATAATAAATTTCTTGGAAAGTGTTGGTATGGAAGGCACCCATGGATACGGTTAGCCATGGAAAGTGAAAGTATGGTGGGAAAAGGAATAAACTTCAATTTCTGTTTGGGAACTGCCTATGATATATCTAGCATGGAAAGTGTTGGGAACTCTAAGTCGTTTTCGTTGGTGGGAAAAGTATGCCTCTCAAAATATTTTTATCTCTCAATTTTCGCTTTGAGCTTTGGCACCTCTACAAATCCCTAGTTTCCTCCGCGAAGGGCCTTTCTTTTACTTTATGCAATTTCTATTTTTATTTGAGTCTCCATCTTCTCTTATAAAGCACCAACTAGGGGGCACTATGATTGTACTTGAGCATTGGGTGTAGTTAATATGCGAGTGTGTTTCATGAATGGATCAATGATTGTGCATGATGGACTAGGGATAGCTTATTTTAGCATTGATATTTTGAAAGACATGGTTGCTTGTTGGTATGCTTGAGTATTTAAGTTATCATGTCAAAACTAGACTATTGCTTTGAACAATATAAAAGTCCAAATGTCCATGCTATAAAGAAAAGAATATGAGATGACATGTTAGGCAGCATTCCACATCAAAAATTCTGTTTTTATCATTTACCTACTCGAGGACGAGCAGGAATTAAGCTTGGGGATGCTGATACGTCTCCAACGTATCTATAATTTTTGATTGTTCCATGTTGTTATATTATCATTCTTGGATGTTTTATAAAAAAAATTATAGTCATTTATATCATTTTTTGGTACTAACCTATTTACATAGTGCCAAGTGACAGTTGTTGTTTTTTGCATGTTTTTTACATCGCAGGAAATCAATACCAAACAGAGTCCAAACGCAGCGAAACTTTTTGTGCATTTTTTTGGACCAGAAGACATCCAATGGACCGAAGAAGCACCTGGGGGCTGCTCCGAGGGGAGCACAACCCACCAAGGCGCGCCTGGAGGCCCAGGCGCGCCCTGGTGCGTTGTGCCCACCTCGGGTGCCCCCCGGACCGCCTCTTTACTCTACAAATACCCCAATATTCCAGAAACCCTAGGGGAGTCGACGAAAATCAATTCCAGCCGCCGCAGAATAACCACCAGATCCAATCTAGACACCATCATGGAGGGGTTCACCACTTCCATTGGTGCCTCTCCGATGATGCGTGAGTAGTTCTTTGTAGACCTACGGGTCTGTATTTAGTAGCTAGATGGCTTCCTCTCTCTCATTTGATTCTCAATACAATGGTCTCTTGGAGATCCATATGATGTAACTCTTTTTGCGGTGTATTTGTTGGGATCAGATGAACTTTGAATTTATGATCAGATCTATCTTTTTATCCATGAAAGTTATTTGAGTTTCTTTGATCTCTTATATGCATGTTTTCTTATAGCCTCGTATTTTTCTCTCCGATATTTGGGTTTTGTTTTGCCAACTTCATCTATTTATCTTGCAATGGGAAGAGGTGCTTTATAGTGGGTTTGATCTTACGATGCTTGATTCCAGTGACAGAAGGGGAATCGACACGTATGTATCGTTGCTACTAAGGATAAAACGATGGGGTCTATTTCTACATAAATAGATCTTGTCTACATCATGTCATCGTTCTTATTTCATTACTCCGTTTCTCCATGAAATTAATACACTAGATGCATGCTGGATAGCGGTCGATGTGTGGAGTAATAGTAGTAGATGCAGGAAGGAGTCGGTCTACTAATCTTGGACGTGATGCCTATGTAATGATCATTGCCTGGATATCGTCATGATTATTTGAGGTTCTATCAATTGCCCAACAGTAATTTGTTTACCCACGGTTTGCTATTTTTCTCGAGAGAAGCCACTAGTGAAACCTACGACCCCCGGGTCTCTTTCTCATATTATTTGCCTTTGCGATATATTTTATTTGCCTTTTATTTTCATATCTATTAAACCAAAAATACAAAAATACCTTGCTGCAATTTATTTTATTTTGCATTCGATCTGTCAATATTTACTACTCTCTGAAGTCTGTTTGCCAATTTCTGGCGTCGCTACCCGAAAGGGATTGACAACCCCCTTTACACTCGGGTTGCGAGTATTTGTTATTTGTGTGCGGGTGCTGTTTACGTAGTGTTGCTTAGTTCTCCTACTGGTTCGATAACCTTGGTTTCATCACTGAGGAAAATACCTACCGTCGGTGTGCTGCATCATCCCTTCCTCTTTGGGGAAATACCGACGTAGCTTCAAGCCGCATCACATGTCATCACTTATGTTTTCATTTTTTTTTCTTTGCTTTAGTTTAATAACCATGAGTCCATTATCCTCTCCTTGCAAAAAGGAGCAGCAGAAACGGTTGGTTGTTCACATCCCTGTTGGGGAACATTGCATAGAAAACAAAAAAATTCTACGCACAAGCAAGATCTACCCATGAAGATGCATAACAACGAGAAGGGAGAGTATGTCTACGTACCTTCGTAGACCGTTGAACGGAAGCATTTATCAACGAGAGGGAAGAGTATGTCTACTGCTGCACATCGGCAAAGTGTATGTTGCTTCTTTCCCCTTGAAGATTGAGGTATCTCCGGCGCCCGTGCAATCTCAACAATGTTGATCATTGACTGTTTAGGCTAGAACTTTTCCTTTCTATGGGAATATTTATTTTTGGTGTGCCAAATTACCCACATTACAGTGAGTAAAATTGTAGCCACGTCCTTGCTGACAATGCTTGCGTCCATCATGTTCGCTCACCAAGTGCCTCGGTGGAGATTTGGTAGTTTAACTTTGAAGAATCTTTCCGCCTCCTCCCAAAACACCCGCATGTATTCGAACAGCGATACAGAGTCTTATCTCCATGTCCACACATGAGACACGTCGAGATCACCTTAATATGTGGCTGCTTCAGTTCGTTGTAGCTTGGCAGCATGCCCTTTAGTACTCGCCATCAGAAGACACGTATTTTCGGCAGAACATTTAGCTTCCATAATGCCTTCCACATATGTTTCATACACACAGATATGCCTACACCCGTCTCCTGAGCATGTCTCCTTAAAACTATCTCCCTTATTGCTGATCTGACTGAAAATATACCATTGCTCTCCCACGCCCAAGCCCACATATCATCATGGGAGGTTTTCGGTCTTGGCTTTGCGAGAATTGCATCCGCATGAGGAGCTAGAAAAAATTGTTTAATCAAGGCACTATTCCAAGTGTCCGTTTCATGTATAATGAGGTCGCTGACAAGTTGAACCGGGGATTCAACAAGTTTGCCCATTGGGCGCATAGAGCTCATTCTGATGATCCAATTGGGTGAGGTGGCGTTCCTCCAGACGCCCAAGTAGGTTGGCTATTTCTTCTGTTCCTTTTTTTCTATTTCCTTTTCTTTTGTTTTTTTCGTTACTTTTAGTTTTACTATTCATTTAGCTGATTTTTGCAAATTTTATTTTCTTTTGTTTTCTCTTTTTTCTGTTTTACTTATCTTTTGTATTGTACAAAAAAATCACCATGTATTGCAAAAATGTTCACCGTATATTAAAAAATCACCGTACATTATAAAAGGTGTCATCATATATTAAGAAATTCTTCAGCGTATTTTTAAAACAATCAATGCATATTTCCAAAAAATTCAGCGCATACTAACAAGTTGTTTTGCATATTTTAAAAAAGTTATATGTGTAATTTTCAATTTTCAAAGTATATTACTAAAACTATCACTGTATTAAAAATTAATTTGATATTTAAAAATGTTCAGTGTGTATTTTCAAAAATGTTCACTATACATTACAAAAAGATTTAGAGTAGCAAAACTATAAAAAATATAAAAAATAAAAAATCAGGAAGAAATTGTTTTAAAGAAAAAACACAAAACCTTTCGCAGCATTTAAACACTCCACTAAAGTTAACCGACTGCTACAGGATGCTAGTTGGCCAGCCCATTCCTCCACTATTTGCCGACTGCGGACCTCCTAGTCCGCGCCTTTCACACACGCGATGCTGTCATTGTGCCAGAGCGCAAAGAAAGTCATTTTCAGTGCCTTAAGCGCTACTTGCGCGACCTGGCGCTCACGTGCATTCTTGAGGGCCGTGGCCCATTTTTGTTTGCTGAAAGAAAAAACATGATCATGTTTTGTAAGACAAAAAACATATAAAAAGTCATAAATTCAGCAAAAACGAATCACGGGCTTTACCAGACCTTTGACTGCTGACCTATTTATGGGTTGTTCCCTGACCAAAGAGCATTGACCATTGACTTTTCCAAAATAGTCCATTTTTTTAAAAGATTGAAATCTATTGAGAAAAAGTTTGAAACCATAGAATTTTTTTCATGAAATTTGGAATAAGTTCACAAAGTTTGAACAAAATGAGGGCTAAGTTAGTGAGATTAAAAAATAGTTCTCCAATTTGCAAAAAAAAAACTCACGGAATTTTAGAAAAGTCTGAAAAAACTTTACGGAATTTTAGAAAAGTTTGAAAAATGTTCAGTGTGTATTTCATGAAGTTTGAAAAAAAGTTCGTTCATGAATTTGAAAAAATTGACAGCAAAAAGTTCATTCGCTCGAAAAGAGTTCATGAATTTGGAAATAGTTCAGGGGCTAAAAAATTCATGAATTTGAAAAAAAATGTTTGAAAATTTGAAAAAAGCACGAAATTCTTCACAAAATATAAAAAGGAGAAGAAAGAAATGTGGAAAATAAATCTAAAAAAGGAAAATAAACAAAAAAGAAGGAGAAAAGCCAAGGAAAAACCACTCCAGAAAAAACCGATTGGACTTTCAAGAAGGTTCGTAAAGCCGGTAGGAAAAAAACAGAAAAAAAGTAGGAAAAAAAGAGAGAGAAAAGGTTAAACGGGGCGAGTCCAAGGTCAATCGGGATGTGCGCCAGTTTGGATGCACAACTAAAAACTGGTGTTTATGGCGCGGAATAGTAGTTGGCCAAATAGGAACTCTCGTCGTTAAGACCTCCTCATCGGCGCCTCATGCGGGTGCCCCTTTGTCTCTGTTTAGCGAGACGTAGGGAAACCTCGGGTCAGGGGAGCGCCAAATAGGCCGGCCCCGTGAGCAGGAAGCCACAGCCTCGTTCGTTTTCATTTTTTTACTATCAAATATTCTAATAAATATTTTTTTGAATAACATAATTTTTAATAGAACATTACCCAAGCATTTGAAAAGTATTAAATGTGTATAGAGAAAATATTTCTCATGTATAAGAAAAACATATACAAAAAATATACAATGTGTGTGCGAATAGTTGATCATGTATTTATAATTATGTTAATAAAGCATTTGCACAAAATGGTAAACAAGTTTTTGAAAAATGTTCCATGTGTATAGAAAAATGTTGACAATGTATTCAAAAAGTCAAACTTGTATTTGAAATTTTTTTAATCCAGCATTTGAAATGGTTAAAATGTGTAAAGAAAAAAAGTGTTTACCATATATTTGAAAAATGTTAATCTTGTCTTTGATTTTTTAATCAAGCTTTTGAAAAATGTTTAAGATATGTATAGAAAAAATATTGACCATCTATTAAAAAATGTTAAACTTGTATTTAAAAATTATTCATTAAGCACTTGAATAATGTTATATGTGTATAGAATTATTTTGACTATGTATTAAAAAAATCAATCTTGTATCTGAAAAAATTAATCAAGCATTTAAAAATGTTATATGTGTATAGAAAAAATTCTTGACCATTTATTCAGAAAATGTTAATGTTGTATTTAAAAATGTTAAATTGTTTTCAGAAAAAAATGTTGACCCCATATTAAAAAAATGGTGATCTTGTATTTGAAAAATGTTAAACTTGTATTAGAAAAATGTATTGGATATTCACCCAAAATGTGTATGGAAAAATAGTGAAACCCAAGAGAAAACATAAAAACCAATGAAAAATAGAAAGAAACAAACAAAACCGAAGAAAATCGGTGAAAACCAAATAAACAGAAGAAACACCTCAGAAACTAAGAACAGCTGAAATCTGAAGAAACCCGGCAAAGTACATGAGGAAAACACGAAAAATTAACAAAAATAAAAAAGAAAACAAGAAAATTGGAGAAACTCAATGCAAAAAGGTAAACAAAGAACAAGAAAAACCAAAGGGAAGCAATAAAGAAACATTTTGTTCGAAGAAACAAACAAAGAAAAAAACACTCAATGAAAACCAAGAAACAGATGAAGAAAATTGATGAAAAAACAAACTAAACAAAAACCATGAAGAATCAAAGAAAATCGGTAAATCAGTGTAAAAATAAAGAAAAAAAATCACAGAAACCGTAACAAAAACAAAAGAAAAATAAAAATAAAAAACGAAACGAAACCTAACCAAACCAGTGCAGGAGCGATCAATCCGAGCGAGTGAGCGAGGAGAATAAAATGAGCCGGGCCGATTCATATGCAAGAGCGAAATCCCTTCAGGCGAGAGCAACTATTGTCTCGCTTTAAACAAGACATAGCTCTCACGGCCTCATGCTTATGAGGATTTTGTTGTCGCACACGCGCGAGGATTGCTACTATACATGGCCATTCCTCGGACCAGGCCGGGCTAACCAAAACCCGACGCAAAAAACCCAGGCCCGAGCCCGGCCCGGTCCGGCCGCCGGGCCTAAAAATCAGGTCCGAGCCCGACCCATAACACTAAAAGCCCGTCGGGCCTCGGACCATGAGCCGGGCCTCTTCCTTAAATGGTGAAATCGACGGGCCCGGGCCCGGCCCGGCCCGGGCTTCGGGCTCAAAACCTAGGCCCGAGCCCGGCCCATGGACAAGGTCGGACCGGGCCGGGTTGGGTCGGGCCGACCGGGCCGGGCTGCCCATGGCCAGGTATAATTGCGACCAATATAGTGCCTTCTCGCTGCTGCTAAAGGCCAGTTGTTCCGGTGAGCAACTAGTTAACGAGCACTCCTTCGGAAGCCTCGCAACGATCAGTGTCACTTGGCGCGTTCTCAGTCATTTGCCACGTGTCGCGCTATGGACGTTTCCTTCGGATTTTATTTTTTTTATTTTTTCGCATGTGTTTTTGGCTTTTTAAACGGGTTTTTTTGGCGGTTTTTGACGTTTTGGTTTTCCCCCGGTCTTTCTTAGCTTTTCGATCAATTTTTTTTTTTTGAAAAATAAATTTTTTTACACGAAAAAGACACATTTTCTTTTATTTTCCTTTCGTGAAAGTCATGGTTTTTTTTCCGCGAGAGGCACAATTGTGCTTTAGCGAGAGTCACGGCCGTGCCTTTCGGAAATGAAAAAAAAACACGTTTTCTGTTTTTTTTTTCTTTCGTGAGAGTCACGGTTTTGCTTCCGCGAGAGGCATGGTTGTGCTTTTGCGAGAGTCACGGCTGTGCCTCTCGGAAAAGGGAAAAACAAAACGCGTTTTCTATTTTTTTTTCTTTCGTGAGAGTCACGGTTTTGCTTCCGCGAGAGGCACGGTTGTACTTTCGTGAAAGTCACGACCGTACCTCTAGGAAAGGGAAAAACAAAACGTGTTTTCTGTTTTTTTTTCTTTCGTGAGAGTCACGGTTTTGCTTCCGCGAGAGGCACGGTTGTGCTTTCTCGAAAGTCACGGCCGTGCCTCTAGGATAGGAAAAAAATACGCGTTTTCTGTTTTTTTTCTTTCGCGAGAGTCACGGTTTTGCTTTCGCGAGAGGCACAACCTCGGAAACGAAAAAAAACACGTTTTCTGTTTTTTTTTCCTTTCACGAGAGTCACAGTTTTGCTTTCACGAGAGGCACGGTTGTGATTTCGCGAGAGGCACGGGCGTGCCTCTTTCGGAAAGGGAAAAAACCGTGCTCCCGGTTCAGTTTTTTCTCCTGGTTTTTTCCGTTCGGTTTTTTTCGTGAAAAAAAAGTTCGTCAAAACCTATCAACATGGATCTAGTTTTGAAGATCTCGACGCGAGGAATCCAATGGTGAAAACGGTTTGAGATTTGGATGCACGGTTTAAGAGATAAAACGTTTTGAATAAACGGATCTACGAAGAAAGGAAAAACTCCCAGATTGCGACAAGTGGCGTGCTGCATGTGCGCCACTTGTCGCGACCTGGGAAAGTGGGGTGTTCTTTGCAACGAGTACTCCTTAATTAGTGATTTCGGTTATTCCGATGGCTTCTAGAATAAACCTGAATAAGCTTTCCTCTACCCAACTTATTCTACTAGCCCAACCAATTTTTTAAAGAAGTTTAGTAACTTTCCCATGGCTCATATTTTTGATTGGGCTTCTAGAATAATCTAGCTAGGGTACAACTTATTTTAGAAGCCCAAAATAACTGACCCTAAGGTTTTTCAGGAAAAAGTTGACACTTGGTTTTCTGTAAAAAATCTTGAATTCAAAACATGTTTGTGGATTTAAAATACGTTCACATTCACAAATTTGGAAGAAGTTCATAAATTCAAAAAAGATCATGAAGTTAAAGAAAATAATTATGAATTTGAAATATTCATGTTTTCAAAAAATATTTTGTGAATTTTGAAACATTCCTGAATTTGGAATAAAATCACAGATTTGAAAATTGTAACACGTCGGCCAAACCCATCGGTTCTAGGACTTTGTGCCCGGGGTCTAGGCTGGTCCTACAAACCAACATTAGTCTTTCATATGCACATTTTCTTTACTCGTACGCACCTGGAAACAACTTCTAAGCCTGTTATCCATACTTAAATTGCTCCAAGCCGAGCATGCTTAACTTTAAAATTTCTCTCGGATGAGCTCCTAGAAAATAAGGTGCAAACCTCGTAATTCTCTTCCCTCCCCCCAACCTAAGCGGCTATGCCAAATTATCCCCTCCGGGCCTCATCGGTTAGCCCGTGGATTCGCTCCCCCCCCCCCCTCTACCTGCCGCTTCAGCGGCCGTGGTGGGAGGGAAATCCTAGTGCTTCCACTTTGGTTAGTAACTTAGGTTAGGTTTTATTTTTTGTCCTCGCATACGCGGGATCGGGTGGATGGCGACGCTTCTTTTTCGAGTTTGTCTTCCGGACGCCGGTACTTCTTGAGCTCGTCCGTCTGGTTGTAGTCGACGGTAGGTTCTTGTCGTCTTCTTAGGGTGGTGAGGTTAGGGTTCCCGGTTATGTGCTGAGATTTGGTGTCACGTGCTTTAGATCTGTGCAAGAGTTCAACGGCAACAACTGTGACTCCAGGGCACGGGTTCTTAGGGCACGTGCATGAGGACTTTCTGACTGTCATCGATAAGGTCAATCCGGGTCCGATAGAGCGGTGACAGCGGCTCGTTCCGACGGCAATAGTAACCGTTCAGCGGCCTAAAAAATCTAAACATAATTTTTGTTATGTTTAAGATGCTTTATACTTTCGGTGAAATTTTTATAATTGATCCGATCCTTTGAAAACAAAAAGACATGCCTCGGAAAAAAAAGTACAGCCATCAACACCGAGACCGACGCGGTGGGCGGCAAACCACGAGTCGCTTTTCTGGGTCGTGCGGTGCCAGGTGTTTCGCTTTCTCTTGGAACGCCGCCCGTATCCGCTGCAGCGGCCGGTCCACGCCCACGAGAGCGAGGGCGAAAGCAGAGAGGTCGGTGACCTTCCATTCTTCCGAGCCACCGGAAGCACACGGACGGAGACGGCTTCGCTCGCAGCGTCACCAACAGAGCGGCGTGCAGCTCAAAGAGAAAAAAAAAGAAGCAGAGCGGCGTGATCGGACGGACGCGGTCCCGCGCTCCCCCGGCCCGACGGCTGCCAGGCCGCGAGCGACGTGGCGCCCGGGCTCCGCTCGTGTGTCAGACCAGACGTAGTACTTCCTTTCCTTGGAGGACTGTGCTGGACCACGGGACTCCACTCGGCGACTCCTGTTCTGTCTGCCAGGAGACGCGAGGCCGCAGCAGAGCAGGAGAAGACTTAAGTAAGAAGAGGCGGCGACGTCTCCGCCCTTCTCTCCCTCCTCCCGCCCCGCCGCCGCCGCCGCCCAACCGCCCGAAGTCAGTCAGGTACGCCCGGCACGGGCCCTCTCCTCTCTCTCTCCGTCCTCCAGGCCATGCAATTCGCGCCGCCCAGATCCGGGCACGCTTCCGCCGCCGCCCATCTCGCGGGACTCTGTTTTTTCGTTTCGCTCCGTGTAATCCCATCGGCGTGATCGCCGCAAGACGGGAGTTTTTTCCCACGGAGGCGGAAGGATTTCTCTAGGAATGAATCTCGGAGTGAGATGCAGGCATGCGGCATGCACGCACAAGCCCCGCTCTTGATCTCAATCCTTTTCCCTAGTTAATTCTTACCATTCTCATCTACGATGAGGAGGATCCTCCATCACTGCCCGGATTCCTTAACCCTCACGGTTCAGTGCCATCTTTTCGTTCGTGGCGTCTGAGATTGATGACCTCATGCCACTCCCGGCCGCCATTAAGCTCCACTAAACCCCTTTCCATATAGTATTATTTTACCTCCCTCTTGCACCACATGCCCGTAGGATCCCGTTCCAATTGCTTAGCTTCCGTATGGGATAAAGCTGGCGCTACTACGTCGCCGTTGAAGCTTGCAATTCAATATTAGCCACTGCTAAAAGATACTATTAGGTACTGTTTATTGTTTCTATATTCCCGATGCTGCGTTGGTAATCACACATTCAACCCCCTTTACCTCCCGGCCGTCCAATTTGCGCGGACGAATATATATCCCCGTCTGAAAAGCAGATGTCTTTGCCTCAGGCCTCAGAGCGTCGTCCCAATTGCCAGATCAAGATTGGTTGAAATTGCCACTTTTGTGTACACACACACTGTGACTCTGTGGTGTATCTTTTTGGTGTCCACTGTTTCCGGGTCTTGATGTTCGTTTACCTTATCTTCTCGTGTTAGTGGCTATGGTCCTTACAAGTGCAATCCTACCGCCGGGAAGATTTCTTACGCCTCCACTAGGCATATTCTTTATGTACTTATAAGCGGGCGAGATAGCGCCATTGCAAAGCGTACCTACAAATAACTGCGCCTTGTGTTGTGCTTGCAGCTCATCGGCTTCAGGGTGTCATCGGGAGAGAGTGAGTATGAGTGGCCCGAGGCAAGGCTCATCGCAGCCGCAGTTCATGACTAGTGTCGGGCAGAACAACAATCTCTCGAATGGACCGGGGACTCCTCTCATTGACAGCATAGATGTTGATCAGATTGTCATCCCCGAGGTATGCTACATGTGCTTGAAAGTTCTTGATTGGTTTTGAAGAAAGAAAGAAAATATATCACCATGGCATGCAGCTAATTTCAAGGGTTATCAGTTAGGCTTAGGCCCACTCTTTCCTCCTACAAGATTGTTCTTTCATGTGCATCTGATGTACTGTCGACGTGTAAAGAATCTGCAGTTTCTTGACCTTATGTGCCAAATCAGTTTGTTTGCTGAATTTATTTCTGGACAGTTGATACAGATGAGGAAAACTAACCAACTACTGGTTGATTTGTGCTGTTGCAGAAAAATAGCTGGAAGAACTTATTTTCATACATAGGGCCCGGCTTTCTCGTCTCTATCGCGTATATCGATCCTGGCAATTGTAAGATTAGCTGGATTTGGTGTTCATTTTGTTCCGTCTATTCATTCGCTATCGCTTTCAGCTCATGAAAATAAATTTTGTCCATATTGCAGTTGAGACCGACCTACAGGCTGGAGCACAATACAAATATGAGGTGTGTCCTTTTTTCCTTTGTCTCTAGCATATTTTTGGGTACTGTCCATCCTATCTTTCCTTTAAAGTTGGGAACTCTATGGACTGTACTTCCTTCATCTGCCATTCAGCTATCTGATGATTATATCTACCATTAAGCATGACCGTCTCGTTTTCTTGGCAGCTTCTTTGGATCATACTTATCGCGTCATGTGCTGCACTTGTAATTCAATCACTTGCAGCCAGCCTTGGGGTTGTGACTGGTCAGTATTACGAGACATGCAGCACTAGCACTAACCCTTGTTTCGTTGAGCGTATGTTGCTAATATTTTTTTAAACTTCCGCTGCATGACAGGGAAGCATCTTGCTGAGCACTGCAGGGATGAATATCCCAAGGTCACAAATTTCATCTTATGGATTCTTGCAGAACTGGCTGTAGTTGCGTGCGACATTCCTGAAGGTATTAAAACGTGCAAACGTTGCATTCTAACTGAACTACAGAGCTACCTGGATTCAGTAGTTCAGCCTTTTCGTCTTATTTGCAGATGATGTCATAGTACTATAAAGCAACTCCAAATTTAAAATAGCATTTTGTGATGGGGGAACTGTCAGTTAAAGTTGTAATTATATCTAACCAGCTTTGGTGGTTGCTTATTCGTTTCAGTAATTGGAACCGCTTTTGCTTTGAACATGCTCTTCAAAATTCCGATATGGTGTGGTGTTCTCATAACTGGGCTCAGCACTCTGATGCTCCTGTTCCTGCAACAATATGGGGTAAGAACATGTCCTGTTTATCTTCACCAGCAAGTATTTTTCTATGAGGTTTAGTTTTGATTCCAGACGTAATTTATTTTCTTGGAAGGGGCGATGTGTTTGTTTTCATTTGTTATATAACAAAACAAACCAGTATTTAAATGTGCTTTTCTAGCAGTTAGCATACATTAGCAGATCATCAGTATTGTATTAGTTCACCAGCACAAGCACTCTCTATATCTCTCTTGTTGCTCATGTTGCATATTGATTTGCTTTGTGCAGGTCCGTAAACTGGAATTTCTGATAGCATTTTTGGTATTCTTGATAGCAACTTGCTTCTTAGTTGAACTTGGGTATTCTAAACCAAATTCTTCAGAAGTTGTGCGAGGCCTTTTTGTTCCTGAAATTAAAGGAGATGGAGCTACAGGTCTTGCTATCTCACTACTTGGTGCTATGGTGATGCCGTAAGCTTCACATCCACCATGTTCCCTCAAATATTTCTATAATTTGTAACATCGGACCTTTTTCATGTTTTGATAAAAAAATGCAGGCACAATCTTTTTCTCCACTCAGCATTGGTACTGTCAAGAAAAGTA
This sequence comes from Triticum urartu, assembly GCF_003073215.2. Lineage (NCBI taxonomy): Eukaryota > Viridiplantae > Streptophyta > Magnoliopsida > Poales > Poaceae > Triticum > Triticum urartu. Next base: position 644,738,965 of record NC_053028.1, on the reverse strand, counting down.
CCACGATCAGTTCATGGGATCAAAGTAATCTATCTTAACTTAACCTAATGAATATTATCTGATATTTGATGTATAACTGAGTTTTTCTATCTGTGTTAATATACTCTTAATTTGATACCTGATTGTGTACACCTAATTTGTTTACCCTTGCTGATGTGCTCTACTAAATTGAGACTAAACAATTTATGTGTTCCGACTTCTGAGCATATCTGCGTTACTAATTTCAGAAGTACAAGCATGAAGTTGACATACATATGTTTCCACTTTCTTGCAGGAGGCCTGTAGATTCTATATGATTGAAAGTGCATTTGCCCTCACAGTAGCATTTCTGATCAACATCTCTATCATATCTGTTAGTGGTGCAGTTTGCAGTGCAGATAATTTGAACCCTGAAGACCGGATGAATTGCAATGATCTAGATCTTAACAAAGCTTCATTCTTGTTAAAGGTTGGTCAGACACTTGTGGTGTTTGTATTGTTTTATTAGCTGGCGATGTAGACTATGTTGTTCATTTTGTGCTACATACTCCCTCCGTCTGGAATTACTTGTCATGGAAATGGATGTATCTAGATGTATTTTAGTTATAGATACATCCATTTTTATCCATTTCTGTGACAAGTTAATCAAGGCGGATGGAGTACTATGGTTTGGGCAGAAGTTCTCTGCTAATCAGCTGGACATTTGTTGAAAGACGTTGCTGTATACGTCATGTGCTAAGCTGGGCGTTTGCAAAGGTCTTATGCAAACCTCCGTATTTTTCTTATTTTGATAAATATGAAACGCTTTCTGATGAAAAAAGTTATCTCTTACTTTGAGGATTTGGCTTTTACTAATTTTTTGTTGAAGTAGTACTCATGCATTAAGGGCTCCCAAATAGACATTCCATATTGCAGTATACATTCTGATCCCATATCGCCTTTTGCCTATTGTTGTAGAATGTCCTCGGAAATTGGAGCTCAAAGGTGTTCGCTATTGCCTTATTGGCATCTGGCCAGAGTTCTACGATTACAGGAACTTATGCAGGACAATATGTCATGCAGGTTTTGTATCACTTCTATTACTATTCTTCATTGTTAGCCATATGTTGCAATCTGCAAAGCTTATTGGCACACCATATCTTGTTCTAATTCATGAAGGCTCCGACCATGTTGTGCGATTGTTAACGACATTTAGTATCATATTTAGCTTTATGTAGGTTTGATGTTGAAAGTAATTATTAGAATAACAAAATTATGTTTTGAATGTATTCTCGTATTGATGTTCCATCTTTTCTTGTTTAAATAAATTGTGAATAAAATGAGCAGGAAAGTTCGAAAACATGGTGTATCTACCATTGATTGCAGGCTTAATCAAGCTAAACTAGATTGTGGATAAAATGTGTAGAGATGGTAGTAAGCTTTGGGCAAAATATATGAACTGTCATCTAGTAGTGGTTGACCTTTACTCTTTTCTTACTCCAGGGGTTTCTGGATCTTCGGATGACGCCCTGGTTACGGAACCTTCTAACTAGGTCCCTGGCAATTGTGCCTAGTCTGATTGTGTCACTAATTGGCGGTTCCTCAGCAGCTGGGAAGTTGATTATCATTGCTTCGGTAATCACTGCAACTCTGTTCTTAACATCACATTGCTGATGATCTTTGCTTCGGTGCACTGCACATGCAGTCACACTGTTCATTTCCTAAGTCTACTTCTAACTAATCCCCTACTGCTGTATGCAGATGATTCTGTCATTTGAACTTCCTTTTGCTCTAGTACCACTCCTTAAATTCACCAGCAGCAAAACAAAGATGGGGCCACACACAAATTCAAGATTCGTAAGTCGTTCATCGCATAATTTGGATATACACAATGATGCTGCAGCAATCCAATTATACTCATATAATAGCGCGTCCAATTTCCATTCCGATGCAGATCTCCGTGCTCACATGGGCGATCGGCTCCTTCATCATGGTCATCAACATCTACTTCCTGATAACGAGCTTCGTCAGGCTGCTTCTTCACAGTGGACTATCCACCGTCTCCCAAGTGTTCTCCGGTATATTTGGGTTCCTCGGCATGCTGATATACATCGCCGCGATCCTCTACCTCGTCTTCAGGAAGAACAGGAAGTGTACCTTGCCATTGCTCGAGAGTGACGCGAAGCTTGGGGACGCAGGCCACACCGAGGGAGAAGGTTCTCTGGGTCATCTTCCGCGAGAGGATATCTCCAGCATGCAGCTTCCTCATCAGCGCCCTGCGTCTGATTTGGACTAGCCGAAGTAGCCGCAGTGAGGAAACTAGATATGTTTCTGATCATGGTGATGATGCAGTAGCTGCATAAGTGAAGAGTTAGGTGTCATCCGGTATTGATGTAGACAATCGAAGTGATTTTATAGTGGCCGAAGTAAAATCGTTCTTACGGAAATGGATAGTTGGTATAGTTGCTAATAATTTTCGATGGTACTATCGATTGTAGACAAGTGGGTCTCTATTATCTAGAAAGAAAAAAGAAAGAACGAATTTCATCTTTGGGTCTGTCTAGGACACATCTAGATGTGACATAGTTATGTCACATCTAAGCTGATTTTCACTCTGTTTGTGGTCTATTTTTTTTGTCCTAGTTTTTTTTGTTTCTTGTTGATGCATTATATACTTGTGGGAGGTTAGATGTGACATCCTTAAAAAACATCTAGATATGAATTAGACAAACTGTTCATCTTTTACTATAAGATGCAGCTCGCGACACGGTTTATCCAAGCTAACAGAAAGGATCCGATTATGTCATATCTAGATGTAAAATAATACCTCACATCTAACATGACGTTATCTACTTTGTGGCCCCTTCCTTACACCGATAGGTTCCTTCCTCCTGTTGACATGGTCGCTGGGCGCCAACACCAGGGCTGGTCGAGAAAGGGGTGGACTGGACATGCCCGGCTTCGTCGATCTAAATCGGGGAAGAGGGAGATAGACGAAAGGGGATCGACAACATCAAAGAGCACCGTCGTCGGGGAGGGAGGGAGGGAAGGAGGGCACCGCCGCCGAAGGCGAGAGAGAGAAAGAGAGAAGCGAGACAAACGGAGGCATCGGGTGGAGGGGACGACTTAGGTTTCGCCTTTCTTCGCGACGAAGCAAATGAGCCTTGCCAACATGGACTCAACTTCCTTGTCTTTCTCTAAAAAAAACCTCCCTTGTCTCGTAGCTTGCGGACGTGGACAATGCCATCGGTCGCTCCTTACGCGACGCGTAATGGGTTTGATCTCCCAGGTCTGGTTGTTTGCTTGTTTGTCCCCCCCCCCCCCCCTCAAAAAGGAAAAAAACGGCCTTGTGGACAAAAGCCTTAACGTGGGCCTTCTATTCCTGGACAAAGGCTTTACAGACACTTTACTTGTCAAATAAGCTTGGATGAGGAAAAGTGGACAAAAACCTAGACAGGGTTTAGGAGGGGAATATTGTAAGTTAGTTTTTTTTTTTGTGTTTCCAGTATGATTGATTTTTTTTAGTTTTTGTGTGTCTTACATGATGGCATTATAACCATGTGTTTTCTTCAGTTGTTTCTCAACGTACCAAAATCTTGAAATGTCAAATCAATGCTCTAGCTGTCATCAACCTAAGGGATTTTGTCGTAGATCAGATAGGAGAAGAGAGCTTTCAAAGTATGATGGTTGAAGGTTTTGAAGAATTAATGATAATTGTTTAATACTATTTAGCTTTTTACAGCCCTTTTTTGCTTGTGTTTTTAATGCGCTTTTTTTTATCTCAAAAAAAAATCATGATGTGGTGCTCTGCTTCTTAGAGAAACTTTGAATAGCCGTGTGTATCTTTTCATGGCAGCTCCGAGTGCTCATGGTCGAAGTTACGGCTTCTTTTATAGAGAAGCACAATGCAAAGACATACATCTGCGGCGCTTTTTGGAAAGCATTTTTTTGAAAGATCCAGCATCGCTGGCATTCATTGATAATAGCAGGAAGTAATAAAAAACAATAAGATGATGAAGGTCCTAGGATCAAAAGATTCAAAGATCAAAAGAAAAAGAAAAAACAACAGCCCTAATAGCTGCAGCACAATACTCCATACAATCCAACCTAGACAACGCAGCTCTGACACGAACGATGAACTACAAAGGAAACTAGGCAAGGTTGGCGTCACGGAGGATCACCGAACAAACCACCTGTCACGCGTCATCGTATACCACCGGCCCTCTACCGCGGCTTCGACTTCACAGGAATAGGCAGTCGAGGCACTCCCACGGACATGTCGGAGAAGAAGAGCCGACTACCATGACCAAGGCCACGCCTTCAACATTGCTCACTGCCGTCATCGTTGTCACAGAAGTCACCGTGCACATCCAGTCGTAGGAAGCACCAAAGGGATCAAAGTCTTCAAGACGGCGCCCTAAAGAGGGGAACGACGTTGAAGACGACGCCACCGCCCGACCCTGCAGCAGGATCTGGGTTTTCACCCGAAGGACTTGATCCGAGAGTAGTGGCTTGGAGATCCCTGACGACGCCTCCAAGGAGGATAGCGACGCCCACGGGCGCCGTCGTCGCCGGCCGGTCAGCACCGGCCAGGCTTTCACCCGGAGCAGCCACTCTCCCGCGCAGTAGGCCGAGGTCGACCCGTACCTCCATTGGACCGCGCATCCCCACACAGCGAGCACGCCATTGCTGTGCAGGGCCACCAGCTAGCCTCCCCAACGACAGGCCTGCAGAGACCAAATCGGGTCCTGCATCCCGTATCCGACCGCGGCCAGAGCCTCCTTGCTCCAACAAGCGGTAGCCGGTCACCACCAGCAGTGCCCCTCTAGGGCCGCCAGCCATGGACGACCTGGCAGATCCAGGCCACCCGACACTTGGCTGCCCCCTCGCACCCTCGACGCGCCCGCAGCATCTCCTTGCGTGGCCACGCCCGCCGCAACCCTCGTGTGACGTCCCTCTCCTTCCAGCACCAGATCCCGCGCACCTGAGCCCGGATCCGCAGCCTCCCCCGTCACAGCCATGCAGAGCCTCCGGGACGTCCTCCTCAACGCGCCAGATCCACGCGCAGGCCCAACCACGCCGGCGCCCACGCAGTCATGCAGGCCCATCGCTTCACGGGAGCGAGCAGCCTCGCGCCGCCCGACACACGCTCACTGTTGGGGAACGTAGTAATTTCAAAATTTTCCTACGCACACGCAAGATCATGGTGATGCATAGCAACGAGAGGGAGAGTATGATCTACGTACCCTTGTAGATCGCAACAGAAGCGTTGACACAACGTAGAGGAAGTAGTCGTACGTCTTCTTCCCGATCCGACCGATCCAAGCACCGTTACTCCGGCACCTCCGAGTTTTTAGCACACGTACAGCTCGATGACGCTCCCCGGGCTCCGATCCAGCAAAGCTTCGGGGATGAGTTCCGTCAGCACAACGGCGTGGTGACGATGATGATGTTCCACCGACGCAGGGCTTCGCCTAAGCACTACAACGATATGACCGAGGTGGAATATGGTGGCAGGGGGCACCGCACACGGCTAAGGAACGATCACGAGGATCAACTTGTGTGTCCTAGGGTTCCCCCTGCCCCCGTATATAAAGGATCCAAGGGGGGGGTGCGGCCGGCCTAGAGGGAGGGGAGGGTCGGCCCTCTCTAGGGCGCGCCATGGGGAGTCCTACTCCCACCGGGAGTAGGATTCCCCCTTTTCTAACTTGGAGTAGGAGAGGGAAGGAAGAGGAAGGAAAGGGGGGGCGACCCCCTTCCCAATTCGGATTGAGCTTGGGGGGGGCACCTCCCTTGCTCCTTTCCCCTCCTTTCCACTAAAGCCCAATAACGCCCATATACCTCCCGGGGGGTTCCGATAACCTCCCGGTGCTCCGGTATATTCCCGATCTCACCCGGAACCATTCCGCTATCCAAATATAGTAGTCCAATATATCGATCTTTATGTCTCGACCATTTTGAGACACCTCGTCATGTCCGTGATCATATCCGGGACTCCGAACTACCTTCGGTACGTCAAAACACAAAAACTCATAATACGATCGTCACCGAACTTTAAGCGTGCGGACCCTACAGGTTCGAGAACTATGTAGACATGACCGAGACACGTGTCTGGTCAATAACCAATAGTGGAACCTAGATGCTCATATTGGCTCCCACATATTCTACAAAGATCTTTATTGGTCAAACGGCATAACAACATACGTTGTTCCCTTTGTCATCAGTATGTTACTTGCCCGAGATTCGATCGTCGGTATCTCAATACCTAGTTCAATCGCGTTACCGGCAAGTCTCTTTACTCGTTCCGTAATACATCATTCCGCAACTATCTCATTAGTTACAATGCTTGCAAGGCTTATAGTGATGTGCATTACCGAATGAGCCCAGAGATACCACCGACAATCGGAGTGACAAATCCTAATCTCGAAATTGCCAACCCAACAAGTACCTTTGGAGACACCTGTAGAGCACCTTTATAATCACCCAGTTACGTTGTGACGTTTGGTAGCACACAAAGTGTTCCTCCGGTAAACGGGAGTTGCATAATCTCATAGTCATAGGAACATGTATAAGTCATGAAGAAAAGTAATAGCAACATACTAAATGATCAAGTGCTAAGCTAACGGAATGGGTCAAGTCAATCACATCATTCTCTAGTGATGTGATCCCGTTTATCAAATGACAACTCATGTCTATGGCTAGGAAACATAACCATCTTTGATCAACGAGCTAGTCAAGTAGAGGCATACTAGTGACACTCTGTTTGTCTATGTATTCACACATGTATCATGTTTCCGGTTAATACAATTCTAGCATGAATAATAAACATTTATCATGATATAAGGAAATAAATAATAACTTTATTATTGCCTCTAGGGCATATTTCCTTCAGTCTCCCACTTGCACTAGAGTCAATAATCTAGATTACACAGTAATGATTCTAACACCCATGGAGTCTTGGTGTTGATCATGTTTTGCTCGTGAGAGAGGCTTAGTCAACGGGTCTGCAACATTCATATCCATATGTATCTTGCAAATCTCTATGTCTCCCACCTGGACTTATCACGGATGGAATTGAAGCGTCTCTTGATGTGCTTGGTTCTCTTGTGAAATCTGGATTCCTTTGCCAAGGCAATTGCACCAGTATTGTCACAAAAGATTTTCATTGGACCCGATGCACTAGGTATGACACCTAGATCGGATATGAACTCCTTCATCCAGACTCCTTCATTTGCTGCTTCTGAAGCAGCTATGTACTCCGCTTCACATGTAGATCCCGCCACGACGCTTTGTTTAGAACTGCTCCAACTGACAGCTCCACCGTTCATATAAACACGTATCTGGTTTGCGATTTAGAATCGTCCGGATCAGTGTCAAAGCTTGCACCGACAATCGGAGTGACAAATCCTAATCTCGAAATATGCCAACCCAACAAGTACCTTTGGAGACACCTGTAGAGCACCTTTATAATCACCCAGTTATATTGTCACGTTCGGTAGCACACAAAGTGTTCCTCCGGTAAACGGGAGTTGCATAATCTCATAGTCATAGGAACATGTATAAGTCATGAAGAAAGTAATAGCAACATACTAAATGATCAAGTGCTAAGCTAACGGAATGGGTCAAGTCAATCACATCATTCTCCTAGTGATGTGATCCCGTTGATCAAATGAAAACTCATGTCTATGGCTAGGAAACATAACCATCTTTGATCAACGAGCTAATCTAGTAGAGGCATACTAGTGACACTCTGTTTGTCTATGTATTCACACATGTATCATGTTTCCGGTTAATACAATTCTAGTATGAATAATAAACATTTATCATGATATAAGGAAATAAATAATAACTTTATTATTGCCTCTAGGGCATATTTCCTTCAGTCTCCCACTTGCACTAGAGTCAATGATCTAGATTACACAGTAATGATTCTAACACCCATGGAGTCTTGGTGCTGATCATGTTTTGCTCGTGAGAGAGGCTTAGTCAACGGGTCTGCAACATTCATATCCATATGTATCTTGCAAATCTCTATGTCTCCCACCTGGACTTTATCACGGATGGAATTGAAGCGTCTCTTGATGTGCTTGGTTCTCTTGTGAAATTTGGATTCCTTTGCCAAGGCAATTGCACCAGTATTGTCACAAAATATTTTCATTGGACCCGATGCACTAGGTATGACACCTAGATCGGATATGAACTCCTTCATCCAGACTCCTTCATTTGCTGCTTCTGAAGCAGCTATGTACTCCGCTTCACATGTAGATCCCACCACGACGCTTTGTTTAGAACTGCTCCAACTGACAGCTCCACCGTTCAATATAAACACGTATCCGGTTTGCTATTTATAATTGTCCAAATCAGTGTCAAAGCTTGCATCAACGTAACCATTTACGATGAGCTCTTTTTCACCTCCATAAACGAGAAACATATCCTTAGTCCTTTTCAGGTATTTCAGGATGTTCTTGACCGCTGTCCAGTGATCCACTCCTGGATTACTTTGGTACCTCCCTGCTAAACTAATAGCAAGGCATACATTAGGTCTGGTACACATCATTGCATACATAATAGAGCCTATGGCTGAAGCATAGGGAACATCTTTCATTTTCTCTCTATCTTCTGCAGTGGTCGGGCATTGAGTCTTACTCAACTTCACACCTTGTAACATAGGTAAGAGTCCTTTCTTTGCCTGATCCATTTTGAACTTCTTCAAAACTTTGTCAAGGTATGTGCTTTGTGAAAGTCCAATTAAGCGTCTTGATCTATCTCTATAGATCTTGATGCCCAATATGTAAGCAGCTTCACCGAGGTCTTTCATTGAAAAACTCTTATTCAAGTATCCTTTTATGCTATCCAGAAATTCTATATCATTTCCAATCAACAATATGTCATCCACATATAATATTGGAAATGCTACAGAGCTCCCACTCACTTTCTTGTAAATACAGGATTCTCCAAAAGTCTGTATAAAACCATATGCTTTGATCACACTATCAAAACATTTATTCCAACCCCGAGAGGCTTGCACCAGTCCATAAATGGATCGCTGGAGCTTGCACACTTTGTTAGAACCCTTTCGATCGATAAAACCTTCAGGTTGCATCACACACAATTCTTCTTCCAGAAATCCATTCAGGAATGTAGTCTTTACATCCATTTGCCAAATTTCATAATCATAAAATGCGGCAATAGCTAACATGATTTGGACGGACTTCAGCATTGCTATGGGTGAGAAGGTCTCATCGTAGTCAACTCCTTGAACTTGTCGAAAACCTTTCACAACAAGTCGAGCTTTATAGACAGTAACATTACCATCAGCGGCCGTCTTCTTCTTGAAGATCCATTTATTCTCGATGGCTTGCCGATCATCGCGCAAGTCAACCAAAGTCCACACTTTGTTCTCATACATGGATCCCATCTCATATTTCATGGCCTCAAGCCATTTTGCGGAATCTAGGCTCATAATCTCTTCCTCATAGTTCGTAGGTTCGTCATGGTCTAGTAACATGACCTCCAGAACAGGATTACCATACCACTCTGGTGCGGATCTTACTCTGGTTGACCTACGAGGTTCGGTAGTAACTTGATCTGAAGTTTCATGATCATCATCATTAGCTTCCTCACTAGTTGGTGTAGGAATCACTGAAACTAATTTCTGTGATGAACTACTTTCCAATTCAGGAGAAGGTACAGTTACCCCATCAAGTTCTACTTTCCTCCCACCCACTTCTTTCGAGAGAAACTCCTTCTCTAGAGAGGATCCAAATTTAGCAATAAAAGTCTTGCCTTCGGATCTGTGATAGAAGGTGTACCCAACAGTCTCCTTTGGGTATCCTATGAAGACACATTTCTCCGATTTGGGTTTGAGCTTATCAGGTTGAAGCTTTATCACATAAGCATCATAGCCCCAAACTTTAAGAAACGACAACTTTGGTTTCTTGCCAAACCACGGTTCATAAGGAGTTGTCTCAACGGATTTAGATGGTGCCCTATTTAACGTGAATGCAGCTGTCTCTAAAGCATAACTCCAAAATGATAGCGGTAATCAGTGAGAGACATCATTGATCGCACCATATCTAGTAAAGTACGATTACGACGTTCGGACACACCATTTCACTGTGGTGTTCTAGGTGGCGTGAGTTATGAAACTATTCCACATTGTTTCAAATGAGGACCAAACTCGTAATTCAAATATTCTCCTCCACGATCAGACCGTAGAAATTTTATTTTCCTGTTACGATGATTTTCCACTTCACTCTGAAATTCTTTAAACTTTTCAAATGTTTCAGACTTATGTTTCATCAAGTAGATATACCCATATATGCTCAAATCATTTGTGAAGGTGAGAAAATAACGATACCCGCCGTGAGCTTCAATATTCATCGGACCACATACATCAGTATGTATGATTTCCAATAAATCTGTTGCTCGCTCCATAGTTCCGGAGAACGGCGTTTTAGTCATCTTGCCCATGAGGCATGGTTCGCAAGTACCAAGTGATTCATAATCAAGTGATTCCAAAAGTCCATCAGAATAGAGTTTCTTCATGCGTTTTATACCAATATGACCTAAACGGCAGTGCCACAAATAAGTTGCACTATCATTATCAACTCTCCATCTTTTAGCTTCAATACTATGAATATGTGTATCTCCACTATCGAGATTCAAAAAGAATAGACCACTCTTTAAGGGTGCATGACCATAAAAGATATTACTCATATAAATAGAACAACCATTATTCTCTGATTTAAATGAATAACTGTCTGGCATCAAACAAGATCCAGATATAATGTTCATGCTTAACGCAGGCACCAAATAACAATTATTCAGGTCTAATACTAATCCCGAAGGTAGATGTAGAGGTAGCGTGCCGACTGCGATCACATCGACTTTGGAACCATTTCCCACACGCATCGTCACCTCGTCCTTTGCCAATCTTCGCTTAATCCGTAGTACCTGTTTCGAGTTGCAAATATTAGCAACAGAACCAGTATCAAATACCCAGGTACTACTTTGAGAATTAGTAAGGTACACATCAATAACATGTATATCACATATACCTTTGTTCACCTCGCCATCCTTCTTATCCGCCAAATACTTGGGGCAGTTCCGCTTCCAGTGACCAGTCTGTTTGCACTAGAAGCACTCAGTCTCGGGCTCAGGTCCAGACTTCGGTTTCTTCTCCTGAGCAGCAACTTTTTTGCTGTTCTTCTTGAAGTTCCCCTTTTTCTTCCCTTTACCCTTTTTCTTGAAACTGGTGGTCTTGTTGACCATCAACACTTGACGCTCCTTCTTGATTTCTACCTCGGCTGCCTTTAGCATTGTGAAGAGCTCGAGAATTGTCTTATTCATGCCTTGCATATTATAGTTCATCACGAAGCTTTTGTAGCTTGGTGGCAGTGATTGAAGGACTCTGTCAATGACACTATCAACAGGAAGATTAACTCCCAGTTGAGTCAAGTGATTATTATACCCAGACATTTTGAGTATATGTTCACTGACAGAACTATTCTCCTCCATCTTGCAGCTGTAGAACTTATTGGAGACTTCATATCTCTCAATCCGGGCATTTGCTTGAAATATTAACTTCAACTCCTGGAACATCTCATATGCTCCATGACATTCAAAACATCGTTGAAGTCCCGGTTCTAAGCCGTAAAGCATGGCACACTGAACTATCGAGTAGTCATCAGCTTTGCTCTGCCATACGTTCATAACATCTGGTGTTGCTCCTGCAGTAGGTTTGGCACTTAGCGGTGCTTCCAGGACGTAATTCTTCTGTGCAGCAATGAGGATAATCCTCAAGTTACGGACCCAGTCTGTGTAATTGCTACCATCATCTTTCAACTTTGCTTTCTCAAGGAACGAAATAAAATTAAACGGAACAACAGCACGTGCCATCTATCTACAATAACATAGACATGCAAAAATACTATAAGGTACTAAGTTCATGATAAATTAAGGTCCAGTTAATCAAATTATAAAGAACTCCCACTTAGATAGACATCCCTCTAATCATCTAAGTGATCACGTGATCCATATCAACTAAACCATGTTTGATCATCACGTGAGATGGAGTAGTTTTCAATGGTGAACATCACTATGTTGATCATATCTACTATATGATTCACGCTCGACCTTTCGGTCTTAGTGTTCCGAGGCCATATCTGCATATGCTAGGCTCGTCAAGTTTAACCTGAGTATTCCGTGTGTGCAAAACTGTCTTGCACCCGTTGTATTTGAACATAGAGCTTATCACACCCGATCATCACGTGGTGTCTCAGCACGAAGAACTTTCGCAACGGTGCATACTCAGGGAGAACACTTATACCTTGAAATTTAGTGAGAGACCATCTTATAATGCTACCGTTGATCTAAGCAAAATAAGATGCATAAAAGATAAACATCACATGCAATCAATATAATTAATATGATATGGCCATCATCATCTTGTGCTTGTGATCTCCATCTCCGAAGCACCGTCATGATCACCATCGTCACCAGCGCGACACCTTGATCTCCATCGTAGCATCATTGTCGTCTCGCCAACTATTGCTTCTACGACTATTGCTACCGCTTAGTGATAAAGTAAAGCAATTACAGGGCGATTGCATTGCATAGAATAAAACGACAACCATATGACTCCTGCCAGTTGCCGATAACCCGATTACAAAACATGATAATCTCATACAACAAAATATAGCATCATGTCTTGACCATATCACATCACAACATGCCCTGCAAAAACAAGTTAGACGTCCTCTACTTTGTTGTTGCAAGTTTTACGTGGCTGCTATGGGCTGAGCAAGAACCGTTCTTACCTACGCATCACAACCACAACGATAGTTTGTCAAGTTAGGGCTGTTTTAACCTTCTCAAGGACCGGGCGTAGCCACACTCAGTTCAACTAAAGTTGGAGAAACTGACACCCGCCAGCCACCTGTGTGCAAAGCACGTTGGTAGAACCAGTCTCGCGTAAGCGTACGCGTAATGTCGGTCCGGACCACTTCATCCAACAATACCGCCGTACCAAAGTATGACATGCTGGTAAGCAGTATGACTTGTATCGTCCACAACTCACTTGTGTTCTACTCGTGCATATAACATCTACGCATAAACCTGGCTCGGATCCCACTGTTGGGGAACATAGTAATTTCAAAAAATTTCCTACGCATACGCAAGATCATGGTGATGCATAGCAACGAGAGGGAAGAGTATCGTCCATGTACCCTCGTAGACCGTAAGCGGAAGCATTAGCACAACGCGGTTGATGTAGTCTTACGTCTTCACGATCCGACCGATCCAAGTACCGAACACACGGCACCTCCGAGTTCTGCACACGTTCAACTCGATGACGTCCCGCGAGCTCCGATCCAGCAAAGCTTCATAGGAGAGTTTTGTCAGCACGACGGCGTGGTGACGGTGGTGATGATGCTACCGACGCAGGGCTTCGCCTAAGCACCGCTACAATATAATCGAGGTGGATTATGGTGGAGGGGGGCACCGCACACGACTAAGGGATCAATGATCAACTTGTGTGTCTAGAGGTGCCCCCTGCCCCCGTATATAAAGGAGAGGAGGAGGGGAGGGCCGGCCCTCTCTAGGGAGCGCCATGGGGAGTCCTACTCCCACCGGGAGTAGGATTCCCCCTTTTCCAACTTGGAGTAAGAGAGGGAAGGAAGAGGAAGGAGGGAGGAAGGAAAGGGGGGCCGGCCCCCTTCCCAATTCGGATTGGGCTTGGGGGGGGGCGCCACCTCCCTTGATCCTTTCCCCTCCTTTCCACTAAAGCCCAATAAGGCCCATATACCTCCCCGGGGGTTCCGATAACCTCCCGGTGCTCCGGTATATTTCCGATCTCACCTGGAACCATTCCGGTATCCAAATATAGTCGTCCAATATATCGATCTTTATGTATCGACCATTTCGAGACACCTCGTCATGTCAGTGATCATATCCGGGACTCCGAACTACCTTTGGTACATCAAAACACAAAAACTCATAATACGATCATCACCGAACTTTAAGCATGCGGACCCTACGGGTTCGAGAACTATGTAGACATGACCGAGACATGTCTCTGGTCAATAACCAATAGCGTAACCTGGATGCTCATATTGGCTCCCACATATTCTACGAAGATCCTTATTGGTCAAACCGCATAACAACATACGTTGTTCCCTTTGTCATCGGTATGTTACTTGCCCGAGATTCGATTGTCAGTATCTCAATACCTAGTTCAATCTCGTTACCGGCAAGTCTCTTTAGTCGTTCCATAATACATCATTCCGCAACTAACTCATTAGTTACAATGCTTGCAAGGCTTATAGTGATGTGCATTACCGAGTGGGCCTAGAGATACCTCTCCGACAATCGGAGTGACAAATCCTAATCTCGAAATACGCCAACCCAACAAGTACCTTTGGAGACACCTGTAGAGCACCTTTATAATCACCCAGTGTCAGGACCCCGATTCCAAGTCACATCGATCTAGCTGGTAACACCTCATATCACTTTGCGGCCTCACGCACGGTATTCCCACGGGTGTCGCCTTACCATGGCCCAGGACCGTTTGCGCCCTTTTGGCTCACGTATATGATAGTGTCGCTAGCATCCATATGACAGAGAACCCGGGCCGACATGGCTAGTCGTGAACCCAAAGCGGCACTAACCCATGGGGACAGGCATACATGAATCAACTTCAAACATGTCGGTCAGCAGCGTGTGAATCCGGGCTACAGCACTGGGCTAACAGGACTCCGGTAACCCGGGCTGTAGCAGGCTAGGCAGGACTCCGGAGGTCACCGCGTGACATTTCCCCGAAGGGACAGACACAGGAACGAAGTGAAACACATGCCAGCCAGTCAAGTGTCCTAAGCAGTAGTGCTGGGCTAGTAGGACTCCGGTGAACCGGGCTGTAGCGGACTACTATGGCTCATGGAAGCACAAGACTACATTTCCCCATAAGAGAGGCTGCTAAAGATAAACAACTAGATTGTCGGATCCCACACATACCAAGCATTTCAATCATACACACAATATGATCGATATGTGTAAATACAACATGGCATCACAACATAACTCTACGACTCAAGTATTTATTCATTAGGCTCCGAGGAGCCAGAAATACAAACATGGGTCTCATGACCCAACAATCACAGCATACAAATCAAGCACATGCGGAAGCTTAACATGTCTGAGTACAGACATCTACAAATGGAAAAAGGCTAAGAAGCCTGACTATCTATCAGATCCTGCCGAGGGCACAAGATCGTAGCTGAGGTATCAAGCTAAACGTTGAAGTCCACGCAGAACTACTAGCGAGACTGAAGTCTCTCTGCAAAACATAAATTAAGCAAACGTGAGTACAAAGGTACTCAGCAAGACTTACATCAGAACTAGCTACATATGCATCGGTATCAACAAGGGGGGTGGTGGTGGAGTTTGACTGCAGCAAGCCAGCTTTGACTCAGTGGCTAACCTGAACTATGATTGCAAGCAACTCTTTTGAGGTGGCGCACACGAGTCCACATATTCACCATTCAATACATCACTATGGATCCGCTCCCGTCTCCCTACAAGAAGGCCATCCATAGCACTCACGCTTATCTTGCGAGTTTTAGGGTATCCACTTTCACTTGTCTATGAACTATGCAAGGGGTCCAAGTTTCCATATCCGAGGAATCCGGCTATTCGAATAGATAATGATAACCCTGCAGGGGTGTACTTCTTCACACACGCTCCCACCACTTACCACCATATACACGTCATGTATCTCGGCAACCTTCAAGCGGAAGCCTGGCGAGGGTGTCGGCCACGGCCTACCTAAACACTTAAGTCTCTAGTCCAGGTTTACCGCCTATCCAGGTTCCATCCGCAGGGAGTCCGGCCGAGGTTTCCACATACGGCCCCGAACGATGTGAACAGGGTTCCCGAGACACCAAATGGGCGCCTGGTACACCGTGCCATGGTGTATCTACCACAACATAGCCCACCCCTCGGGTCAGCGCTACGCACGGCCGCCAACACATAACCTACAAACACCAGAAACTAGTTGCAACTCCTGGACAGAGTACTAGGGTGATTAAGAAGCCGAGAGGGTCAATTAAGGATCCCAATGAGTGGTAGTAGCTGTTCATGGATCACAGACACAGAACTCAGTTCCTGAGGACGGTTTCAATGAGACAACCCACCATGTACTCCTACATGGCCTCTCACCGCTACCTTCACCAAAACGTGTTCACACACTTAGCTCACACATAGTAGGACATGTTCACACACCTCCGATTCATTCCCGATGAATCAGACCTGACACAACTCTATGCAATAGCAGGCATGACAAACAAGCATGAATGAGTAGGCACATTAGGGCTCAAACAACTCCTACTCATGCTAGTGGGTTTCATCTATTTACTGTGGCAATGACAGGTCATGCAGAGGAAAGGGGTTCAACTACCGCAACATGTAACAGTTGAATCGTTGTTGTCCTAATGCAGTAAAAGAGAGCAGGAGCGAGAGAGTGGGATTGTATCGGAATGAACAAGGGGTTTTTGCTTGCCTGGCACTTCTGAAGATATTATAGCTCTTCATCAATGTCATCGAACTCATCGTTGGAAGCACGTCTATCGAGAGGGGACGAATACCGGCAACAGAGAAGGAAAACACAATCAATGCAATGCACAATATGATGCATGATCATGACATGTCAATATGTTGTGATTTGAGCTAATGCAACAGAAAGTCATTTTAATTGAAGTGGAATTCAAAACTACATCAAATTCCAACTCCAAACCTATTATGAAATTTTCCCTAATCATGTTTCATCCTAAAAAGTGAGGTTAACTTTCTCAAACATGCATGAAAATGGTACAAATGGATTCCTTGAATTTTCTGATAATTTTTCATATATAAATTATTTCATTTGGAGTTACGGTTGAATTTCTATGATTTTTAGAAGTTTTAAACATTTTCTGGAATTTCCTGAATTATTTTTAATCTAGAAATGACTTATTGCGTCAGCACTGCGTCATGCCTGTGTCAGCAAGTCAACAGCAGTGGTCTAGGTCAAACCTGACCAGTGGGGTCCACTGGTCGGTGACACAATGCTGTTCAGTGTCAATGACAGGTGGGGCCTGGTCAACGGTGACGTGGCCAGGTCAAACTGACCTGTGGGCCTGTGGGGTTAGTTTAGTCTAAACAGGAGCTAAGTAGTGTTAATTAGGCCGTGGGGCCCAGTAGTCAGTGGCTCTGGGGAGGGTTAGCTGGCGGTGATTAGTGCTAATCACGCGGCCACGTCGGCTCGCCGGAGTCCCACCGGCGGCGACCAAATCTACGGCGGAAGCTTGCCGGGGCTGCGCTATAGGCGGCGTATGGACGTGCGAAGGCCACCAGAAGGTAGCCCGAGCACGCCCGCATCTAGCTAGCCGCACAGGAGGCTGCGTGGTCGCCGGAATTGACGACGGCGAGCGCATCCGCGGTCACCGGAGTTCGGACGTGGAAGGGGTCGACGCTACGGTGCACTAGAGGGGAAACCGAAGGGTGCTGCGGGCTCCTGGGAGTGCGGCGAACATGGTGACGTGCTCAGGCGCAAGCTGGGGTGGCCCTGGCCACGGCGGTGAGGAACTACGACGGCGATGAGCTCTCGAGTCCGGTGGTTAGTGCGGCTACGACACGCAAACGAGGAAGAGAGGAGAGGGGAAACGACAAGGTGCTCACGGCGAGGCCGTCGGGGTGCTTAGCAGGCTCGGGGACGCGTCGAGGAGGGCACACGGTTGCTGGCGATCTCGGCGGACCGAGGAAGAAGAAGGCGTCGGGGTCGGTGCTTGGAGGCGTCCGGCGTCGCGTGAGTCGTCGAGGAGGCGTAGACGATGGAGACGGGGCTCACGGGCACGTCAGAGGGGCGAGGGGGTGGCTCTGGTGACGACTACGGTGAACGGCAGTGAGGATGGCGCTCGGCCATCGCGGGAGAGGGTGAGGGAGACGAGGGGGAGACAGGGGAGGGGTGCAGGGGGGTGCTGGGCGTCTTCGTGGTGCTCGGATGGGGACGAGGAGGCAGGAGGAGGTGGAAGCAGGAGGTGGCCGCAGGTGCGCGCGCCGGCGACACGCCTCTGCCTACTGGCAGAGGTGGGTGACGACTGGCACAAGCCAGGTGGGCTGGGCCAGCACAGGTGAGGCCCAGGTGGGTTTCTCTCTCTCTCTCTCTCTATTTTTCTTTTCTATTTTTCTGTAATCTTTGTGGCTTTTCTAAAAATACCTAGACCCTTTCAAAACTCACCAAACTGAACATTCCCACTGTATAGAATATATCCAACATAGAATATTTCAGTTTAGGATTACTTGGGCATTTAAAATATTTACTAGCATTTAAATGCCCAAATTCAAATAACATATGATTTAATCCAGTGACCTTTGGATGACCTAGAAAGTTTTTCACCATTTTTGTCAGAGGTTTTAGACCAAGACAAAGATGATGAACATTTTCAAGGGCATTTCAGGATCATTGAAAAAATATTTTAGTAACCCTAGTTGGATTAAGTGGTGCTGGGGGTTTCTGCCATCCCCATTTCAACTTTCTGAGGAAAAGTAAACATGATGCATGGAGGTTATGCAAGGATAGGCAAGACTAAGCTAGGGCTGTGACAGCTCACCCCCACTAAACAAGAATCTCGTCCTGAGATTCAAGCGTAGGGTAAGATGAAGGGGGACGCAAACTTAACCCAATCTTCACGATCCAAGTTGCACTTCATAAGAACGTTGGTTCGATCACCATCTTTGTCTCGATGTCTTGCTCTGAGAACTCCAACCAACATGACAACGAGAGGGAAGGGAAAACTCTAGAAGGATCGATCTTCTCGAAGATGAAACAACTCAGGATCAACTCATGGAGTGAGATATAGGAACATCTCTCCAATTGAGACACAAAGTTCACATCAGGGTGATGGAAATCAGACGACGAGGATTCAAGTTGGTAGGTAGTAATTCCACACTTGAGTAAGGTGGTGCAAGGTTTCAAGGTTGCGAGGAGATAATTGTCATGAACCCATAACAGGGCACCTTGGAGAAGGTGACTCGTTGAACTGTTCCCTTAAGTGGCAAAAAGAATTACTTTTGATCCATAAATCATTGAAACTCTTCATACCAGCTTAAGGCAATTTACAATTGATTGTTTGAGATAGCTCGAAGAGACGGCATACTCGGACTAGGATGGATGATGTGGACTACCTTGTTGAAGACAACCCAAGGGATGATTTTGCTTACGCATGCTCTCAAGAACTTGAGCATTTCCATATTCATCAAGGTTCTACCAACATCCGTGGCAAGGATCCTGGCAACACGACATACTACCATGATGACTGGTGATGGATGATGCGGATACAAAGGAAGATAACACCTTCTCAGATCTTCCTTTAGCGAGGCTAAGGGAACAGAATCTGGATGATCGACCGAGAGACATTTAGCACTCCGCTTCTAATGTTCTCCTTGATGTGCTAGCGTAATCCATTTATAGATATGGTTTGATATCTAGAACATCAAGTAAAAGATCGGACTTCGGAAGCTCAAGAATCCATAAGGAATAACTACTGAGGCAGATCCTGCGAGATCCTTATGGGGAGGTGACCAACTTCTTCAACCAGGATACTACAATAATAGGCCTTCCGGCTAGGTGTGTTGGCCACGACATCCACGTTACCGGTTACAGAGAGACCAACAATATAGTTCTTGGAGTACGTTCCAACCATCATATCTGCCTGAGATTCAGATCTGCTTGGTGTTAGGACATTCCAGACCCATCCAGTCTAGAAGGAAAATGAGAGTTTGCAACACAATTTGACGAGATGACGTTGCGAGATTCTTGGGGAATGAACTGCGATAGCAAGCTCCAAAACATGAGCTGGTTCTGCTACAAACCTGTGAACACGCTATCCAAGACGAGCATGACCACGTAGTAGTCTTATAGTAAATCACTATCGAGTTCAGGTGGGGAACCATCATCAAGGATTTTGAAGTCTTACGCAAGTCCATGGATTAGATCCCAAGCATAGACTTCTTTGCCTTGAACAATTCAATTAGTGGCTTGGTGTGCTAGGGAATACATATGGAATGGAGGTAATCAATCTACCAAACCATAGAATACATTCACACATGCATAACTGACTTGGAATGGTACCAGGGAAAACAAAAACAATCTTTCTCGAACTCACGGCGGTAACTTGCACCAAATGCACATGAATTCAAGGAAGTCACTTCTTCCATCCAAGCATAAGCTTCATGAACGGAATACGAAGGCATTGCTTATAAAGTTTCCAACACTAGGCTGATGTTCAACATGAATCATGGGGGAGACAAAATGTTGCTGATGGGCTCAACAACAACTCATCGGAATTTCCATATCGCTGGACTTCCACCATCATGTGAACACGGTGATAGCATTGGTCAGACCAAAAGATGTAATGGTGTATGCTCGAGGAATCAACCACGAGTAAGACAACATTACGAATATCGTTGGTTTTAACTTGATTTGACGATAGCCCATACTCAAATCAGGGTTTGGACAAGACAATAGGTTCAACAACTGATCACGGGGATCAGTCGATGAAGATATCATCTATCTTCAACACACACACACACACACACCAGGATATCCCTTAACATGAACTAAGTCAGACAAGCTTCCATCTTCCAAATCTCCAAGTTGTTGTTTATCTCAACCAACTAGCTCAGAGATATCCAACACAGATTCTTGGAGAAGGGGTGATTTATAAGAAAACCAACTTGATCACGAACTCAACATAGCGGTCAGGTGACAGCCAGGCAATACTTCCGAGAAGATCTTCGGAAAATCACGAACCACCGATATGTTACTAAGCTCGAGAACAATCTTGCTTTTCAGGGCAAGACGATATGATCAAAAGAGCAAGGGTTTGGCAAAATCCTAACCCGTTGATCGAAGAGTGCACCAGGAAATAAGGACTAGGTAGCACGATCAACCTTAGGGTGATGATTCAATAATCAGCACACTAAGAATGATATTAATGTCCATTAACTACCAAGCAAAGGGTTACTAGGAGTATTGATTTCACACATCACGGTTCACTTGTCGGCATTCCGGTCACAAGAACACAAAGACCGAGGAACGAATAATGATGGCGAGAAGTATTACTGTACCAAGAATTCATGAGATGGTGTGCAATTCCCATGACATTCTTGATATAAAGATGGTGATACTCCAAGGTAGAACAGAACAAAAACTAGATTGACATTTTGATCTGTGGAATACAACTAGTTTGACCCAATCCTAGATATGGATGAGGTACTAGAGTTTGTTTCTCCTAGTCATTCTGGAATAGAATGGCTTGATGGACCACAAGAGCGATAGGCACCGATGAACGAATGCTCACATACTCTTGACTATCAATTGATAGATGAAGGTCGGAATATAACTGAAGGGGGACAACTCAAAGGAACATATAACTTTCTGAGTTGTGGATGCATAGATTAGTATGTCGAACCAAGTTCAACATGTTTCTTCCGGATAACCCATGCAGAGAGGTAGGACTGGCAGAGTCACAATATAGAATCAAGAACTCATCAAGAGCTCTGGTCGTGATCTTTGGTTCAAGAACTCCTGCCATATTGGTTCATGGTACTGGAAGAATGATATAGCATGAACCTCGAGGTCTATCACAAGGTTTACTAATGTCCTAAGGAACTAGCAAACACTATAAACATGAAGCAAGTAGGGTGAATCTCGGATTCAAAAACCCAGGAATAGAATACCTACTACTCAATGGAATCACGGGATGCTTTCAAGAATGGTGGCCAGAATCATCACACTGGGAACACAAAACATGGCTAGATTACTAGGTGACTCCCTAAAACACCTAGGGTCATAATAATAGCTCCAACATATATGTCGAGGCAACAGAGTTCCTCAACTCACCGATTGGTGTGATTAATCTGGCCCAAATGGACATCAGGAACATGGAGGAATGATTGTAAGTGCATCAGACTATCTAGAAACCTGGGATGACTCGGACAGCATAACAGCTATAAATGCTCAGAAAAGGATTTGAGACGTCCTGTAGAAAATGGTGGCATAACCACTCAGAAACACAATGTCAAGGTTCTGAGACCAACTATGAACACACGGAAGTAGTAGAAACTGAACTGAGGCATGAACTCAACAATCCTAGGCAACTACGGTTTAGTAACACGTTATCCTGATAGATAGATGAGAAGGCCTAGTTTCTTAACTCGCGTAGAATGAGAAGAGAATGACTCAGATCAGAGGGCATAAGGTAAAGAAGTAAAAAGAGCCTTACGTTCCCTTCCACAATCAATTCCCCTACCTAACTAAAGCATTTCTAGACACAACTTCGACCGGTTGGCTTGGTAATCCTACAGGCAGTCAGGATCTGATACCAAAGCTGTCAAGACCCTGATTCCAAGTCACATCGATCTAGCTGGTAACACCTCATATCACTTTGCGGCCTCACGCACGGTATTCCCACGGGTGTCGGCTTACCATGGCCCGGGACCGTTTGCGCCCTTTTGGCTCACGTATATGATAGTGTCGCTGGCATCCATATGACAGAGAACCCGGGCCGACATGGCTAGTCGTGAACCCAAAGAGGCACTAACCCATGGGGACAGGCCTACATGAATCAACTTCAAACATGTCGGTCAGCAGCGTGTGAATCCGGGCTGTAGCACTGGGCTAACAGGACTCTGGTAACCCGGGCTGTAGCAGGCTAGGCAGGACTCCGGAGGTCACCGCATGACATTTCCCCGAAGGGACAGACACAGGAACGAAGTGAAACACATGCCGGCCAGTCAAGTGTCCTAAGCAGTAGTGCTGGGCTAGCAAGACTCCGGTGAACCGGGCTGTAGCGGACTACTATGGCTCATGGAAGCACAAGACTACATTTCCCCATAAGAGAGGTTGCCAAAGATAAACAACTAGATTGTCGGATCCCACACATACCAAGCATTTCAATCATACACACAATATGCTCGATATGTGTAAATACAACATGGCATCACAACATAACTCTACGACTCAAGTATTTATTCATTAGGCTCCGAGGAGCCAGAAATACAAACATGGGTCTCATGACCCAACAATCATAGCATACAAATCAAGCACATGCGGAAGCTTAACATGTCTGAGTACATACATCTACAAATGGAAAAAGGCTAAGAAGCCTGACTATCTATCAGATCCTGCCGAGGGCACAAGATCGTAGCTGAGGTATCAAGCTAAACGTCGAAGTCCACGCGGAACTACTAGTGAGACTGAAGTCTCTCTGCAAAACATAAATTAAGCAAACGTGAGTACAAAGGTACTCAGCAAGACTTACATCAGAACTAGCTACATATGCATCGGTATCAACAAGGGGGGGGGGGTGGAGTTTGATTGCAGCAAGCCAGCTTTGACTCAGTGGCTAACCTGAACTACGATTGCAAGCAACTTTTTTGAGGTGGCGCACACGAGTCCACATATTCACCATTCAATACATCACTATGGATCCGCTCCCGTCTCCCTACGAGAAGGCCATCCATAGCACTCACGCTTATCTTGCGAGTTTTAGGGTATCCACTTTCACTTGTCTATGAACTATGCAAGGGGTCCAAGTTTCCATATCCGAGGAATCCGGCTATTTGAATAGATAATGATAACCTTGCAGGGGTGTACTTCTTCACACACGCTCCCACCACTTACCACCATATACACGTCATGTATCTCGGCAACCTTCAAGCGGAAGCCTGGCGAGGGTGTCGGCCATGGCCTACCTAAACACTTAAGTCTCTAGTCCAGGTTTATCGCCTATCCAGGTTCCATCCGCAGGGAGTCCGGCCAAGGTTTCCACATACGGCCCCGAACGATGTGAACAGGGTTCCCGAGACACCAAACGGGCTCCCGGTACACCGTGCCACGGTGTATCTACCGAAACATAGCCCACCCCTAGGGTCAGCGCTACGCACGGCCGCCAACACATAACCTACAAACACCAGAAACTAGTTGCAACTCCTGGACAAAGTACTAGGGTGATTAAGAAGCCGAGAGGGTCAATTAAGGATCCCAATGAGTGGTAGTAGCTGTTCATGGATCACAGACACAGAACTCAGTTCCTGAGGACGGTTTCAATAGACAACCCACCATGTACTCCTACATGGCCTCTCACCGCTACCTTTACCAAAACGTGTTCACACACTTAGCTCACACACAGTAGGACATGTTCACACACCTCCGATTCATTCCCGATGAATCAGACCTGACACAACTCTATGCAATAGCAGGCATGACAAACAAGCATGAACGAGTAGGCACATTAGGGCTCAAACAACTCCTACTCATGCTAGTGGGTTTCATCTATTTACTGTGGCAATGACAGGTCATGCAGAGGAAAGGGGTTCAACTACCGCAACATGTAACAGTTGAATCGTTGTTGTCCTAATGCAGTAAAAGAGAGCAGGAGCGAGAGAGTGGGATTGTATCGGAATGAACAAGGGGTTTTTGCTTGCATGGCACTTCTGAAGATATTATAGCTCTTCATCGGTGTCATTGAACTCATCGTCGGAAGCACGTCTATCGAGAGGGGACAGATACCGGCAACAGAGAAGGAAAACACAATCAATGCAATGCACAATATGATGCATGATCATGACATGTCAATATGTTGTGATTTGAGCTAATGCAACAGAAAGTCATTTTAATTGAAGTGGAATTCAAAACTACATCAAATTCCAACTCCAAACCTATTATGAAATTTTCCCTAATCATGTTTCATCCTAAACAGTGAGGTTAACTTGCTCAAACATGCATGCAAATGGTACACATGGATTCCTTGAATTTTTCTGATAATTTTTCATATATAAATTATTTCATTTGGAGTTACGGTTGAATTTCTATGATTTTTAGAAGTTTTAAACATTTTCTGGAATTTCCTGAATTATTTTTAATCTAGAAATGACTTATTGCGTCAGCACTGCGTCATGCCTGTATCAGCAAGTCAACAGCAGCGGTCTAGGTCAAACCTGACCAGTGGGGTCCACTGGTCAGTGACACAATGCTGTTCAGTGTCAATGACAGGTGGGGCCTGGTCAACGGTGACGTGGCCAGGTCAAACTGACCTGTGGGCCCGTGGGGTTAGTTTAGTCTAAGCAGGAGCTAAGCAGTGTTAATTAGGCCGTGGGGCCCAGTAGTCAGTGGCTCTGGGGCGGGTTAGCTGGCGGTTATTAGTGCTAATCACGCGGCCACGTCGGCTCGCCGGAGTCCCACCGGCGGCGACCAAATCTACGGCGGAAGCTCGCCGGGGCTGCGCTATAGGCGGCGTATGGACGCGCGAAGGCCACCAGAAGGTAGCCCGAGCACGCCCGCATCTAGCTAGCCGCACAAGAGGCCGTGTGGTCGCCGGAATCAACGACGGCGAGCTCATCCGCGGTGGCCGGAGTTTGGACGTGGAAGGGGTCGACGCTACGGTGCACTAGAGGGGAAACCGAAGGGTGCTGCGGGCTCCTGGGAGTGCGGCGAACACGGTGACGCGCTCAGGCGCAAGCTGGGGTGGACCTGGCCACGGCGGTGAGGAACTACGACGGTGATGAGCTCTCGAGTCCGGTGGTTAGTGCGGCTACGACACGCAAACGAGGAAGAGAGGAGAGGGGAAACGGCAAGGTGCTCACGGCGAGGCCGTCGGGGTGCTCAGCAGGCTCGGGGACGCGTCGAGGAGGGCACACAGTCGCCAGCGATCTCGGCGGACCGAGGAAGAAGAAGGTGTTGGGGTCGGTGCTTGGAGGCGTCCGGCGTCGCGTGAGTCGTCGAGGAGGCGTAGACGATGGAGGCGGAGCTCATGGGCACGTCAGAGGGGCGAGGGGGTGGCTCTGGTGACGACTACGGCGAACGGCGGCGAGGATGGCGCTCGGCCATCGCGGGAGAGGGTGAGGGAGACGAGGGGGAGAGAGGGGAGGGGTGCAGGGGGGTGCTGGGCGTCTTTGTGGCGCTCGGATGGGGACGAGGAGGCAACAGGAGGTGGCCGCGGGTGCGCGCGCCGGCGACACGCCTCTGCCTACTGGCAGAGGTGGGTGACGACTGGCAGAAGCCAGGTGGGCTGGGCCAGCACAGGTGAGGCCCAGGTGGGTTTCTCTCTCTCTTTATTTTTCATTTCTATTTTTCTGTAATCTTTGTGGCTTTACAAAAAATACCTAGACCCTTTCAAAACTCACCAAACTGAACATGCCCACTGTATAGAATATATCCAACATGGAATATTTCAGTTTAGGATTACTTGGGCATTTAAAATATTTACTAGCATTTAAATGCCCAAATTCAAATAACATATGATTTAATCCAGTGACCTTTGGATGACCTAGAAAGTTTTTCACCATTTTTTCAGAGGTTTTAGACCAAGACAAAGATGATGAACATTTTGAAGGGCATTTCAGGATCATTGAAAAAATATTTTAGTAACCCTAGTTGGATTAAGTGGTGCTGGGGGTTTCTGCCATCCCCATTTCAACTTTCCGAGGAAAAGTAAACATGATGCATGGAGGTTATGCAAGGATAGGCAAGACTAAGCTAGGGCTGTGACACCCAGTTACGTTGTCACGTTTGGTAGCACACAAAGTGTTCCTCCGGTAAACGGGAGTTGCATAATCTCATAGTCATAGGAACATGTATAAGTCATGAAGAAAGCAATAGCAACATACTAAACGATCAAGTGCTAAGATAACGGAATGGGTCAAGTCAATCACATCATTCTCGTAATGATGTGATCCCATTGATCAAATGACAACTCATGTCTATGGCTAGGAAACATAACCATCTTTGATCAACGAGCTAGTCTAGTAGAGGCATACTAGTGACACTCTGTTTGTCTATGTATTCACACATGTATTATATTTCCGGTTAATACAATTCTAGCATGAATAATAAACATTTATCATGATATAAGGAAATAAATAATAACTTTATTATTGCCTCTAGGGCATATTTCCTTCAAAACATCCCTCCAGGAGGAGGAAATCGTCACCATCGTCATCACCATCGATCCTCTCATCGGGAGGGGGTCAATCTCCATCAACATTTCACCAGCACCATCTCCTCTCAAACCCCAGTTCATCTCTTGTATCCGATCTTTGTCTCAAAACCTCAGATCGGTACGTGTGGGTTGCTAGTAGTGTTGATTACTCCTTGTAGTTGATGCTAGTTGGTTTACTCGGTGGATGATTATATGTTCAGATCCTTTATGCATATTAATACCCCTCTGATTATGAACATGAATATGATTTGTGAGTAGTTTCGTTTGTTCCTGGGGACATGGGAGAAGTCTTGCTATAAGTAATCATGTGAATTTGGTATTCGTTCGATATTTTGATGAGATGTATGTTGTCTTTTCTCTAGTGGTGTTATGTGAACGTTGACTACATGACACTTTACCATTGTTTGGGCCTAGGGGAAGGCATTGGGAAGTAATAAGTAGATGATGAGTTGCTAGAGTGACAGAAGCTTAAACTCTAGTTTATGCGTTGCTTCATAAGGGGCTTATTTGGATCCATATGTTTCATGCTATGGTTAGGTTTACCTTAATTCTTCTTTCGTAGTTGCAGATGCTTGCGAGATGGGTTAATCATAAGTGGGATGCTTGTCCAAGGAAGGGAAGTACCCAAGCACTGGTCCACCCACATATCCAATTATTAAAGTAATGAACGCGAACCATATGAGCATGATGAAAACTAGCTTGACGATAATTCGCATGTGCCTCGGGAGCGCTTTCCTTTATATAAGAGTTTGTCCAGGCTTGTCCTTTGCTACAAAAAGGATTGAGCCACCTTGCTGCACCTTGTTTACTTTTGTTACTTGTTACCCGTTACGAATTACCTTATCACAAAACTATCTGTTACCGATAATTTCAGTGCTTGCAGAGAATACCTTACTGAAAACCGCTTGCCATTTCCTTTCCGCTCCTCGTTGGGTTCGACACTCTTACTTATCGAAAGGACTACAATAGATCCCCTATATTTGTGGGTCATCACGTGTTACTGCGGTAACTTTGTTAAAAAAATATGACGCAGTTGCTAAAAATAACTAAATTTGATGAAAAGAATGTATAAGCTTGAATATCAATAAAAGAAAAGCATCAAAAAATAGAATTAGAACTTTTGAATTACAGTTAAGTAAGTCTTTTCGAACAACAATTTGAAGGATGACTAACATGAATATATGACGTGGCAGCATTGCATGAATACACTAATGCAAAAATAATTGTAATTTATAAGTTAAATGCATGACTCGTTTGTGTGGTAGATTTTGCATGGCTTAGTGGGAGAGAAGACTTAAATGCATGGCTAAATGTTTTGCCAAAAATACGTGTGTTCTGGTGGCAAGTACTGACGGACATGGTGCCAAGCTACAACAAATTGAAGTGGCGACATATTAAGGTGATCTTGACGTGTCGCATGTGTGGGCATGGAGATGAGACTCTGTATCACTGTTTGAATACATGTGATCATGCGCGGTTGTTTTGGGAGGAGGAAGAAAGATTCTTCAAAGTTAAACTACCAAAGCTCCACCCAGGCACATGGTCAGCAGACATGCTGGACACAAGCATTGTCAGCAAGGACGTAGGTGCAGTTCTGTTCAGTGTAATGTGGGCAATTTGGCATAGTAGAAATAAATATTCTCATGGGGAGGAAAATTTCCAGCCTAAGCAATCAATGCTCATCATTGCTAAGATTGTATGGGTGCTAGAGATGCCTCAATCTTCAAGGGAAAAGAAGCAACCTGCATGTTGCCGGTGGGCAGCCCCGACATCGGGATGGATCAACATCAATGTTGATGGCGCTATCGACACTACTATGGGAAAAGGTGGTGCGGGGATGGTGGCCAGGGATCACGAGGGTCTCTTACAAGTAGTAAGGTGTGCTAAGTATGATGGTATTACGGATCCACTTAGCTTGGAAATCCTGGCCTGCCGAGATGGAGTGCTTCTTGTGACAGAAAAGAGTTACCACTCTCTTTTCATTGAGACAGATTGTTCCGATGCCAAGTAACATTGTGGACGAAGAAGGACGGACGACCGCTAGGTGTGCATATTCTTAAGGAAATGCAAAGACGAGTTATTTAATTTTCAGGGTTTTGAGCTTCGGTATATTAGCTGTATTGGAAATGATGAAGCACAATGTTGCGCTAAAGAAGCTCTAGGCATAGGAGATATTGTAACATACTCTTTTGTAATCCATTGCTTCCCGAGTGATCATTTGCACTTGGATGGGCTGCCGCTAATTGATTATATCCCGGAGAGAAGAGCTTCAGAACAAAAAACTAAGCTATTGCTATTTGCTACTCGCGAGCGGCGAATATGATTTTTTTAGGGGTCGCAAATAGGATTTCTATGTGACGCTCGCTGGGCCCAATAGGAGCGAGCTGCAAAATGACGGGCCTGATGGCCCACCAGCCTATTGGAGAGCCGGAACACTGTAGTATGTCTCGCTTACAGCTAGACCTAGGGAACCCTCGCGTGAAGGAGAGACACAGATGGGCAGGCCCAGGTGCACGGGAGGCCAGAACCTCATTTTTTCTGTTTTATTTTCTTTCTGTTTTAGTTATTTGATTTATTTTTTTACTATCTTTATACTCTCAAATAATCCAAATATATGTATTAAAAATCCATTCTACACGAAAAGATTGAAAAATGTGGACCAAGCTTTGAAAAATGTGAAATGTGTAGATATAAAATCTTTATCAAATATACGAAAAAAATAAAAGATTATTTCAAACTTTGATCATGTATTTTAAAAATGTTGAACAGGTATTTGAAATATGTTAATCAAGCATTTGAAAAATATTAAATGTGTATGGAAAAATGTTGACCATGTATTAAAATATAATGTTGAAAAAATTTGATCATGTGTTTGAAAAATGGTAATCATGCATTTGAATAAACTTTGAACATGTGTTTAAAAAACCTTAATCAAGCATTTAAAAACAATTGTACCGAGAAATGTTAATCATGCATTTTTTTAAAAATGCACAAAAATCTTGAGCATCTATAAGAAATATTTAATCTTGTGGTTGAAACATAATTATCAAGAATTTCAAAAAAATTAGAAAAAAAGAAAAAAAAATGAAGACTCTGTATGAAAAATTCTAAACTTGTGTTTGGGAAATGTTATACATTTATTGGATTTTTTTATTATGTGTATGTAAAAAATGTGTATAGAAAAGCAATGAATAACCTAGAGAAAACAAAAGAAAACAGAAGGAAAATGATAATAAAAACAAAACCAGATAAATTAAAGAAAAAATAACTAAATAAAATAGCGTTGAAAGCCAAGAAATAAACAAAGCACACTGAAGGAAAAAAAAGAAGGAAGGAAAAAGAAAAAATACAGTGAAAATGGAGGAGAAACGAAGAAAATTGGTGAAAAACAAAAAAGGAAGAAAACCAGCCAGAACCGAGTGAGAAACAAAGAAAATGGTTAAAAACAAATAAAAACAGAGAAAGTAGTGAGGAAACAAAGAAAATCAAGAAAAAAACCCGAAAAACTTAGGACAACCGGCGAATGAAGAGCAACGAGTGAGCGAACTCCGGCGAAAAACTAGTGAACGAAAAAAAAACTGGGGTGGCGGAATAGCTACATCGCAGAGGACGGAGCTTCAGCGAGACAAAATGATGTCTCACGTGATGCGAGATATAGTCACCGCAAGACTGTAGCGTCTAAGTACAGCACTATTACTATAGCATGTATTTTTAGGGAAAGTAGACAATATTTGAGAACCATGAATCCGAATATATTTTAAAAACATTTTTTAAATCATGAACAAAATATTAAATTCCAAACATTTTTTGAATAACAAAAAATTGAAATTATGAATACCTTCTGAATTTCCAAACATTTTCTAAATAAACATGATTCTTTTGAAATAAAAAAAACAATTTCAGATAGTTAACTATTTAAAAATGCAAAAACAAAATTTGTAAACACAAAGAATTTTTCAAAAGTGCGTCCATTTTTTGAAAACCTGAACACTCTTCCATATTTGGGTATATTTTTTAAATTTAGTTTTTTTAAGGCAAAAAGGAAAGGAAAACCAGTGAAAGAAAAAATAACCAGAAAGGTAAAAACCACGAGGAAAACAAAACTGAAAAAACGGAGCCTAGCTAAGCTACTTGGGCATGCAGTTCTGTTGTTCGCTCGCTGGCTCACCTATGCGAAGCTGCGGCATTTTGCCTTAGTGATCGGCAAATAGGGATTTCGGATTTCTCTTGTATGTAACCAGCGTCGGTCGCGAACAAACAAATCTCGGGCGCGCCAATGGGCCGAGGCTTTGCAGGCTCAGCGCGCCCAAGGATCATGATGGGCCCGAAAACCAAATGGAGAAGAACTCGGGTCGCTGCATGCACCCGTCCGCGTAGGACACGGTGACGAATGGATCGACGACATCACGGAAAGCGAGAGCAACAGAGTGGCTCCAGGCGCGGCCGGCGTAACATGCGGGCGGTGCCGGCTGGTCCGGGCACGCACCGCCAGCGATCACGCGCCGACCTGCGGGCACGCACAGTACCACCAAGCCAGGCGGAGAGCGACGCCTCAGGGCGGCGGCACCGTTGCACAGCGATCAAACATGGCGATCTGAGCATGCATGCAGGAACGAACATCGGAACAGCGCCTCGTGCCGTGACACCCGTGCGACGGTGCGAGCAGTCGCTCGCTGGAGCGGCCCGAGGGACGGACGTGCGGCAGAGCAGTGAGCACTGGCGGTAGACGGGCGCCTTTGCGTGACACTTGAGAGCATCACGACGATGTTGCATTGGTCCTCCCAGGCAGAAAAGCAACGCGAACCGCCTAGCTAGCTAGACGACTCCTTTGCAGGCTTGTTCGGTGCTGGTGGTTTCATGTCTTGGAATCTTTGCTTGCGGGCAAACCCTAGCAGCTAAGCTACTCCGACAGGATCGCTAGTGCCATCGATGCTCAAGCGGACTCAAACGCACCGATCTAGCCATGCGACCGTAGCTAGCGCACTGTATGAACCACCACCACCTCCCACTATGCTGGGGGTCTCCCCTCCCACGATCGCTAGGCGAAGGAGGAGCCGCGCGCGTCTTTCCATGGCATCTCCGTGTCCACTGTATCAGCATCCTAGGCAGGCTATAACGAAGGAAGTACGTACGTACGTACGTACTTGGCAGCGAGCGAATTACTGTGATCCACGGGTGCGGCCAAAGAGGACCAGTAACTGCATATGCAGCCTATCGACATTGATTCGGCTAGATCGGGGGCACATGTACTGCCCCGTACACGAACGCCACGCGGGACGACTCCCTCCGGAGAGAGATCCCTCAATCTTCAAAGGAAAAGAAGCAACCTGCACTTTGCTGGTGGGCAGCCCCTGCATCCGGTAGGATCAAGATCAATGTCGACGGCGATGTCGACACTGTTATGGGAAAAGGTGGTACCAGGGTGGTGGCTAGGGATCATGAGGATCTATTCCAAGCAGCAAGGTGTGCTAAGTTTTTTTTTTTGAAAAGGAGGTTAAACCCCGGCCTCGGCATCAATCGATGCATACAACCGTCTTTATTAATTATTCCACAAAAGGTTTGACAAGAAAATCAAGCTACCCGAAGCCACCACTCACACCTACAAACTCGATAATGTGGAGTGCTTTCACCCCCATATCTAAAACCGATGTCGTCGCCGATTCATCCACATTACGTATCGGAACAAATAGCCGGTGCAGCAGACCTAAAGCGCGCATCACATGCACATAGTTTAGAAGCGAGAAGCCGCCATCATCCTCGGACCGCGGACCCATCTTCAGGATAGAGATCCGTATTATCCTTGCCAGTCCAGACATCCGTCGACGTCACCATGGCGCCAACGGCGCCATCGCGCTGCGTGCATTCATCCATACGCGAAGACTCTAGACCATCTGTCGTGCGTATAGCACCTGCCGACCAGACATGACACAGCGTAGCACTTGTCGGTCATGCATGACTTGACATCTCCACCGAAGCTCCGTGCAATACTTAGCCGCTCCACCTCCTGCCTCTGTCTTCCAGCGCTACTCACAAAACGATGCTCCCAAGAGAGTAACGACAACGCCGTACCATCACCGTCCGATCTGGATGACCAAATCTTGGGGTTCCCCCGAAGCAGCACGAGTGGGTCAACAGAAGTTACACGATGATGCATTCATCAAGGTAATGACGAAAAACGCCGCCATTGCCCGCCAATGGCTTGGTTTTCACCGGCAACTCTGTCTCCCCAACTCGCAGCCAGGACTACATGACGGATCTGGAGATCCGACCACCCAGCCTCAGGCTGACCAACTCCGGCAAAGGAGGCGGGACCACCGCCACGCCCAGGGCCAGAGCCCCCAACGTCCTCGTGATGCGAGTCGATCCCAGGGACATCATGCCGTTGACGGGACGGTACATGTGAAGGAAATATGCCCTAGAGGTAATAATAAAGTTGTTATTTATATTTCCTTATTTCATGATAAATGTTTATTATTCATGCTAGAATTGTATTAACCGGAAACTTGATACATGTGTGAATACATAGACAAAACAAAGTGTCCCTAGTATGCCTCTACTTGACTAGCTCGTTAATAAAAAATGGTTAAGTTTCCTGACCATAGACATGTGTTGTCATTTGATGAACGGGATCACATCATTAGGAGAATGATGTGATGGACAAGACCCATCCGTTAGCTTAGCATAATGATCGTTAAGTTTTATTGCTATTGCTTTCTTCGTGACTTATACGTATTTCTTTGACTATGCGATTATGCAACTCCACCTTGTGTGCTATCAAACGTCACAACGTAACTGGGTGATTATGAAGATGCTCCAGGGTGTCTCCGAAGGTGTTTGTTGGGTTGGCATAGATCGAGATTAGGATTTGTCACTCCGAGTATCGGGGAGGTATCTCTAGGCCCTCTCGGTAATGCACATCACGATAAGCCTTGCAAGCAATGTGACTAATGAGATTAGTTGAGGGATGATGCATTATGGAATGAGTAAGAGACTTGCCGGTAACGAGATTGAACTAGGTATGAGGATACCGACGATCGAATCTCGGGCAAGTAACATACCGATGACAAAGGGAACAACGTATGTTGTTTTGCGGTCTGACCGATAAAGATCTTCGTAGAATATGTAGGAGCCAATATGAGCATCCAGGTTCCGCTATTGATTATTGACCGGAGACGTGTCTCGGTCATGTCTACATTGTTCTCGAACCCGTAGGGTCCGCACGCTTAAGGTTTCGATGACAGTTATATTATGAGTTTATGAGTTTTGATGTACCGAAGTTAGTTCGGAGTCCCGGATGTGATCACGGACATGACGAGGAGTCTTGAAATGGTCGAGACATAAAGATTGATATATTGGACTGCTATATTCGGACACCGGAAGTGTTCCGGATGGTTTCGGAGAAAACCGGAGTCTCCCACTAGGGCATATTTCCTTCAGTCTCCCACTTGCACTAGAGTCAATAATCTAGATTACACAGTAATGATTCTAACACCCATGGAGCCTTGGTGCTGATCATGTTTTGCTCGTGGAAGAGGCTTAGTCAACGGGTCTGCAACATTCAGATCCGTATGTATCTTGCAAATCTCTATGTCTCCCACCTGGACTAGATCCCGGATGGAATTGAAGCGTCTCTTGATGTGCTTGGTCCTCTTGTGAAATCTGGATTCCTTTGCCAAGGCAATTGCACCAGTATTGTCACAAAAGATTTTCATCGGACCCGATGCACTAGGTATGACACCCAGATCGGATATGAACTCCTTCATCCAGACTCCTTCGTTCGCTGCTTCCGAAGCAGCTATGTATTCCGCTTCACATGTAGATCCCGCTACAACGCTTTGTTTAGAACTGCACCAACTGACAGCCCCACCGTTTAATGTAAACACGTATCCGGTTTGCGATTTAGAATCGTCCGGATCAGTGTCAAAGCTTGCATCAACGTAACCTTTTACGGTGAGCTCTTTGTCACCTCCATATACGAGAAACATATCCTTAGTCCTTTTCAGGTATTTCAGGATGTTCTTGACCGCTGTCCAGTGATCCACTCCTGGATTACTTTGGTACCTCCCTGCTAAACTAATAGCAAGGCATACATTAGGTCTGGTACACATCATTGCATACATAATAGAGCCTATGGCTGAAGCATAGGGAACATCTTTCATTTTCTCTCTATCTTCTGCAGTGGTCGGGCATTGAGTCTTACTCAACTTCACACCTTGTAACATAGGTAAGAGTCCTTTCTTTGCCTGATCCATTTTGAACTTCTTCAAAACTTTGTCAAGGTATGTGCTTTGTGAAAGTCCAATTAAGCGTCTTGATCTATCTCTATAGAT